>NC_041002.1:11908376-12208376 GCF_004193775.1 Glycine soja | reverse complement strand
TTCCGGAAGTCAAAAAAGGGATAATTACGTAATTCGCAAGGTTCCGTAACATTACGAAAGGAAAACAAGTGTCGTTACGAAATTCGTAAAGTTTCGTAACGTTACGAAAAAAGAATCAACAAAAAAGAGCAAGGGGTGTATTTAGTAAAAATGGGGGTGCAAATAGCAACCAGGCCCACTTGGGCCATCCAGGATGTTCCTCCAGAAGGCGGTTGCTTCTGGAGGAAGCAACCTAGCTCGCCTGGGCAAGCTGGGTGGCAAGCTCCTCCCCTATTTTCCTATAAATAGGGGGAGGAGTGAAGAAGAAAAATGTTCAGCCCTTTTGGTATTTCGGGATCACTTAAAATTAGTGAGAAAAATTGTTTCCGTGAAGAAAATCCAAGCCGAGGCGCTTCCGTAACGTTTCCGTGGGTGATGTCGCGAAAATTTTCAACCGTTCTTCGACGTTCTTCGTTCGTTCTTCGTCGTTCTTCGGTCTTCAACCGATAAGTTCCCGAAATCGAACTTTTCAATTCATTCTATGTACCCTTAGTGGTCCTCATTTGTTTCACGTACTTTTATTTTCATTTCATTTACTTTCCGTACCCCCTTTTGACGTGCTTTAGTCATTTACTTAAGTCATTTTCTCCCCTAATCAAAAATAAAATAAATTTCCACCGATCATTTGAATTGTAACATCTGTTAATTTCTGTTAAAATGAAATCCGACCATTCGGTCATGTCGTAACCACGTTGGAAACCAAAAAGAGGTAAAATAATAATATAATAATCAAAAATATCTTTTAGTAAAATAAATCAAAAAAAATCAATCGAACGTTTTTCTTTGGGATTTCTCTTTCTTAAATCGAATCGACTAATAACCAAAGTGAAACTAAGGCTAAAATCAATTCATAAACCAAACTTTTGTCATCGCCTAAAAAAGCCATTTTCAAAGGTCCAACGCCTGGAAATGGTCTTTTCCGCTTTTATTTGCTAAGTGTAGATTTCTAAAAAGTCTAAAATCAATATGTAACTTTGTTACCTCTTTCAAAAATAAAGAAATCATTAATGGTCCAATGCCTTAATGTTTTCTCACTTTTCAAAAGAATCGAAAGATTGTCTAATGGTCCAAACGCCTTAAATGACCTTTCATTCAATAAAAACATATCTTGCAAAAAAAGGATAAAAAATAAGTTAACCAAAAACGCTTTGTTCACAAAAGAACTACGTAGGTCTGATTTTCTCATCACAATTGAGGAATACGTAGGAGCAAAGGGAAACGCCCTTGTCGACCACAAAAAGATAAAAACATAAAAAGGCATAAAAAAGACATAAGAACGTAAAAAGGGAAAAGAATATAAATTGAAGTCATATTTTCACATTTGATTAAAGGTTGTCGTCTCTTGTGACGGATGTGTGGGGTGCTAATACTTTCCTCGTGCGTAAATACAACTCCCGAACCTTTCACTTAAAGTTCGTAGATCACGTCTTTTCCGGTTTTTCCGACGTTTTCCTCAAATAAACGTTGGTGGCGACTCTGCATGTTTTCCTTTCTTGGAAGATGCACCCGCAAGCTTCACGTCGCCCTCCCGCCGAAGGGTAGGTTGCGACAGTCCTGAATCAAGAGGGAGAGACCCTAACGGACTCTTTGGAGTGTAGGCCTTGGGGGTAAATACACCCAATTTGAGTGCTCCTTTAAGTCTATGTCAATCCCATATGGTTGGAGCATTCTCGCAAAATAACGTGACCCTGATGGGTCTCCCTATGATTTTACCTAGTGAGAGTGACCTGACTTACTAGTGTGTGGTTTGTCTTGTCATGTACTCCTAAGCGCCCAACAAGGTTTTTCACTAACATGGTACCACATAACATATAGGATTGAGTCTTAGTGTATATGTTGCATAACACTTGTGTATTGATCGATATTAATTGACTTGGTGATATTGTGTTTTGATCCTTAAGTACGTGAATGTTGTGAAAATGAATGAGACATGTTGTGTTGTGATGTGATGTTGGGCGACAAAGTGGTGAAATGACGTGAGCTATGTTAAAGTAAGTTTTATTTTGTTTATATGATATTTATACCTACATGTTGTCTTGTTTCTCTCCATTAGTTAGGAATGTGATTGATGTGTCATCATTTTCTCATATTTCTTAACCCTTTTTGTCACCATTTTAATTACTGATTAACCTTAATTGTCAAATTAATTATGCAGTTTTATCATTTGGGCCTACTAGATTAATTTTGTGTTTTTAATTTAATTTTAGGAGAATTATAAGTAATTGGGCTTGGACTAGAAAAGAGCAGACAATTTTATTCTACCAAATCTTATCTTATCTAGATTTTATCTCATCTAGATATTATTTCATCTAGATTTTATCTTATCATATCTAGATTTTATCTCATCTAGATATTATTTTATCTAGATCTTATCTTATCTTATCTTATCTTATCTAGATTTTATTTCATCTAGATATTATTTCATCTAGATTTTATCTTATCTTATCTTATCTAGATTTTATTTTATTTATGGGCTTGGACTTAAAACAGATTTGTAAGCTTTGGGGCTGAGAACTATATAACAGCACCAAGGTTCTAGTTTTAGTCTCTCTCTTTCTTTCTCTCTCTCTCTTTCGTTTTAGCTTTTTGTTTTGGAGAATAATTCTAGTTTTCTTCGTTTTCTACTACAAATTTGTTTGCTATTGGTTAATGGAAGGCTAAGTCTCCAACGTTGTTTTCTCTTGAGGATCAAGCACAACTCTCTTTGAGGTTTTATTATTACTATTGCATTCTGCTCAGTTTTTCCTCTTCACCAATTACTCTGTATTTGTTGCTATTAATCCATGCATGCTTAGTGCTTGATTAATTGTCTCTATGCTTAATTTACGTTCATGCTTAATAATTAGTTTCGTTCATGATTAATTGGTGTATGTGTTGCTTAATCACATAATGAATGACTTATGTTAAATTTCACTAAGTAATTTAATTTAGGGTTGGATTAAGTGGTTGAACTGATAAAGGATAAATCCTCATAACCTAGGATAAGAGACTTGCTTGTAAATCAAGGGGAAACAACGTATTTTAATTATGATATTTTCTAATTCAAATTTACTTGTTTTTTAATTTTCAAAAACAAACAACCCCCCCCCCCCCAATTTGTTACTGTTTTATTACAATCTGTTATGAATGTTTGATTGACCATTGCTCGTTGGGAGATGACCTAGGATTACTTCCTAGATATTGCATTTTTAATGTTTATTTGATTCGGGTACGGCCTCGATCAAATTTGGCGCCGTTGCCGGGGAGCAGTGGGCCAAAGGTTCATAATAGTGTTTAGTTATCTTATTTTGTGTAGCGTTTTGTTTTGCATTTCAGTTGCATTCCCTGTTTAGCGACTGCTTTAGCGACTGATTCTGCCTTTTGTTTTGCTTTGAACAGTGTTGAACAGTGATTAGCAACTGGGAATTAGCGACAGATTTTGCAATTTAATTAGCGATTTTTGTTTTGATAGTTAGAGTTGTTATTTTTGGCTGAATTTTTTTGTGGTAGCTTCTTTTGATCCATATTTCGTGTGAAAAATTCCAGGAGCACTTAGTGTGGCAGTATTTGAGAGAGACAAAAATTTTGGAAACTTGTTTTTAGCAAAACTTAAAACGGCCATAACTTTTGCTTCGGATATCAGAATGACTATTATTATATATGCATTTGGGGTAGAAAAAATTTCTCATATTGTGGCTACTTGTTGAAGCCGGTTGGGGTCTCCCAAACTCCAAAAATCAGCCATTTACTATTTTTTTTTATTTTTCAAATATTATTGTCCTATTTTTCTAAACTTTGCTTAGGTAGTTTTCATAGTTAGACTTTGAATTTTTGTTTGAAATTTTTTGTGCTATCTTTTCATGATTTTAGGGTGTTCCTCACAAAATTTCAGCTTATTTTGATATCGTTTGAGTATAGCTGTAGTTTTACCCCCTTGTTAGGTTCTTGTTGAGAAACACATTATTTGCTACATATAGTGCATGACTAGGGGCAATCCAAGTGATTTACAACCCTTTGATCCTGAAATAGATAGAACCTTTCATAGATTAGTTAGGCATAGTGTGCATCCTGGTCATTCTATGCATTTTGAGCATATTGTTGAGAGTGATTCTGAATATTCTGATTTTGAGCATTCCACTACTAATTTTCATACTAAGAACATGGCTCAACCTCCACCTCGTGAGAGGACTCTTAGGGAGATGGATGCACTTGATTTCACTTATGAAAGCTTGTACATTCAATATCCTGATGAGGGTGTTCCATATGTACTCAAGACTGGACTAATACATTTGCTGCCCAAGTTTCATGGTCTTGTAGGTGAAGATCCTCATAAGCATCTTAAGGAGTTCCATATTGTTTGTTCCACCATGAAGCCCCCTTATGTCCAAGAAGATCATATCTTTCTAAAGGCTTTTCCTCATTCTCTGGAGGGAGTGGCAAAAGATTGGCTATACTACCTTGCTCCCAGGTCCATTTTCAGCTGGGATGACCTTAAGAGGGTGTTCTTGGAGAAATTCTTCCCTGCATCTAGGACCACTGCCATCAGAAAAGACATTTCAAGCATCAGGCAACTTAGTGGAGAAAGCTTGTATGAGTACTGGGAAAGATTCAAGAAATTGTGTGCAAGCTATCCCCACCACCAGATTTCTGAGCAACTCCTTCTTCAATATTTCTATGAGGGACTTAGCAACATGGATAGGAGTATGATTGATGCTACCAGTGGTGGAGCTCTTGGTGATATAACCCTTGCTGAAGCTAGGAATTTGATTGAGAAGATGGCTTCCAACTCCCAACAATTCAGTGCAAGAAATGATGTTATTGTTCTTAGAGAAGTCCATGAGGTGGCCACGGATTCATCCTTATCTACTGAAAATAAAAAGCTTGAAGGAAAACTTGATGCCTTGGTCAACCTAGTAACCCAGCTTTCCATGAATCAGAAATCTACACCTGTTGCAAGAGTCTGTGGTCTATGTTCTTCTGCAGATCATCATACAGATCTTTGTCCTTCTTTGCAGCAATCTGGAGTCAATGAGCAACCTGAAGCTTATGCTGCAAACATTTATAATAGACCTCCTCAGCAGCAAAACCAACAACAGCAGAATAAATATGACCTTTCAAGCAATAGATATAATTCAGGTTGGAGGAATCGTCCAAATCTGAGATGGACAAGTCCTCCACAACAACAACAACAGCTTGTCCCTCCTTTTCAGAATGTTGCTGGTCCAAGCAAGCCATATGTTCCTCCTCCAATACAGCAGCAGTCACAACAAAGACAACAAGAAACTGAGGCTCCTCCTCAACCTTCCTTAGAAGAGTTAGTGAGGCAAATGACCATCCAGAATATGCAATTTCAGCAAGAGACAAGAGCCTCCATTCAGAGTCTGACAAATCAAATGGGGCAGATGGCTACTCAGATGAATCAAGCTCAGTCCCAAAATTCTGACAAATTGACTTCACAAACTTTGCAGAATCCAAAAAATGTGAGTGCCATCACCTTGAGGTCTGGCAACCAAATTCAAGTGCCTCCACCAGTAGCAGCACCTGCACCTGAACCTGTCAAGCTTCTTCTACACCTGAAAAAGAGGATGAGATAGTTGCACAAAAGAGAAAGTTTCCTAACAAAAATTTTCATGCATGTGGACCTTCTTCTAGTAATTCTGACTTACAGCAGCCTCCTATCCCTCTTCCATTCCAACCTAGAGCAATTCCAAACAAAAAGATGGAAGAGGTGGAAAAGGAGATCTTGGAGACCTTCAGGAAAGTAGAGGTGAACATACCTCTGTTGGATGCCACAAGGCAGATTCCAAGATATGCCAAGTTTCTAAAGGAGTTGTGCACCCACAAAAGGAAGCTCAAAGGCAATGAAAGGATTAGCCTGGGCAGAAACATGTCAGCATTGATAGGTAAATCTATTCCTCACATTCCTGAGAAATGTAAGGACCCAGGTACTTTCTGTATACCTTGCATTATTGGGAACAGTAAATTTGAGAATACCATGCTAGATCTAGGAGCATCAGTTAGTGTCATGCCTTTGTCCATTTTCAATTCTTTATCTCTTGGACCTTTGCAATCTACAGATGTTGTGATCCATTTGGCAAATAGAAGTGTTGCTTACCCCGAAGGTTTCATAGAGGATGTGCTGGTTCGGGTTGGTGAGCTTATTTTTCCTGTTGATTAATTATGTTCTTAATATGGAAGAGGGATTTTCCCATGGTTCAGTTCCAATTATTTTAGGCAGGCCATTTATGAGAACAGCCCGAACCAAGATAGATGTTTATGCTGGCACATTGTCTATGGAATTTGGTGATATTGTTGTTCATTTTAACATTCTTGATGCCATGAAACATCCATCTGAGGATCATTCTATTTTTCGTGTTGAGATAATTGATCAGATTGTTGATGATTATATGTTTGATTTTGATTTTGTTCTTCATGGTAGGAACCATCCATTTTTATCAGATCTGCATACTTATCACTCCTTATGCATTGAATCTGAATCTTGTAGAAGCAAGCTTCATGATGAATCAAGATTGATTCAAGGAGTTTTGATGATAACAAAGATGATGACAAAAAGCTCAAAAGTCAAGATCACTTCATGATAACAAAGATGATGACATTCAAGAATGAATTCAAGAATGAGTTCAAGATTGAGTCAAGAACACTTCAAGGATCAAGAGGAAAGAATCAAGAATCAAGATTTAAGATTCAAGAATAATCAAGATCAAGATTCAAGACTCAAATATTCAAGAATCAAGAGAAGACTTAATCAAGATAAGTATTAAAAAGTTTTTCAAACCATTGAGTAGCACAAGAAGTTTTCACAAAATCATTACCAAAGAGTTTTACTCTCTGATAATCGATTACCAGATTATAGTAATCGATTACCAGTGGTTTTAAAATGTTAAGATTTTCAAAATTCAAAATGAAGAGTCACATCTGTTGAGTGACTATTTTCGAAAAATTCATTTCCAAAAGTCACATTTCTTCAAGTGACTTGTTTCTGAAGATTCTTTCAAAAGTCATATCTTTTTAAGTGATTAGTTTTAAAGGAATTGCCAAGACTTACAAGTTTTGACTTGAGTCATCAAGAAACTATAAATATGTGACCTTGGCATGAAAACAAAAGAACAATCTCATTCATCTCAATCATATCTTTCAATCATCTTTCAATATTTTCTTTCATCTCTTTCAACAGTTTTTCTGTTTCATCTTCTCTTCATCTTTCTAAAAGTGTTTGTTCAAAACTTTTTCTTCCAAGAAAAGTTCTTTGTTCAAAAACTTGTGCTATTCATCTTTTTCATTCCCTTCTCCCTTTACCAAAAAGAATTCGCCAAGGACTAATCGCCTGAATTCTTTTTGTGTCTCTCTTCTCCCTTTTCCAAAAGAACAAAGGACTAATCGCTTGAATTCTTTTGTGTCTCCCTTCTCCCTTGTCAAAGAATTCAAAACGACACAGTCTGAGAATTCTTTTGATTCTTGCCTTTCCCTAAAACAAAAGATTTCAAAGGACTAACCGCCTAAGAATTCTTTTGTTTACCCATTCATAAAGTTTCGAAGGACTAACCGCCTGAGAACTTTGTCTTAACACATTGGAGGGTACATCCTTTGTGGTACAAGTAGAGGGTACATCTACTTGGGTTGTTGACTGAGAACAAGAGAGGGTACATCTCTTGTGGATCAGTTCTAGTGAAGGGTACATCCACTAGGTTATTCAAAGAGAACAAGGGAGGGTACATCCCTTATGGATCTTTGCTTGTAAAAGGATTTTTACAAGGTTGAAAAGAAATCTCAAGGACCGCAGGTCGCTTGGGGACTGGATGTAGGCACAGGTTTTTGCCGAACAAGTATAAAACTCTTGTGTGTTTGTCTCCTTCTTCCTTACTCTTTTAATTTCCGCTATGCACTTTAATTCCTTCTTTTACTTTTGTTTAAGTTTCTTTTCTATTCTTTATTTTCTTAACAACATAGTAAAAGCCTAAGAAGGGTAAATTTTTTATTTGTAAAGGTCTAGTAATAATTAATTCAACCCCCCTTTCTTAATTATTCTGAGGCCACTTGATCCAACAAGTGGTATCAGAGCAGGTATCTTGTAGAAAGTTTAACAACTTCAAGATTCATGGCCTCTTCAAATCCTTTGTTTCCTGAAGGAAATTCCATTCATAGACCACTCATTTTCAATGGTGAGGGTTACCATTATTGGAAAACCCGTATGCATATTTTCATTGAAGCCATAGATTTAAACATTTGGGAAGCAATATAAATAGGACCATACATACCCACTGTAGTAGATGTAAGCACAAGCACCACAACACAAAAACCTAGAGATAAGTGGACAGAAGAAGATAAAAGAAGAATCCAGTATGATCTTAAAGCCAAAAACATTATTACTTCAGCCCTAAGAATAGATGAGTATTTTAGAGTGTCAAATTGCACAAATGCCAAGGAGATGTGGGATACTCTCCAACTTACACATGAAGGAACCACTGATGTAAAAAGATCTAGAGTCAATACCCTTACACATGAGTATGAATTGTTTAGGATGAACCCTAATGAAAACATCCATAGCATGCAGAAAAGATTTACACATATAGTCAACCATCTTGCCTCCTTAGGAAAAATATTTCCTAATGGAGATTTGATTAATAAAGTTTTAAGATGCTTAAGTAGGGAATGGCAGCCCAAGGTAACTGCTATTTTTGAAAGTAAAGATTTCTCTTCTATGTCTCTTGCTACTTTATTTGGAAAATTGTAGGAACATAAGATGGAACTCCAACGTCTTAATAATAATGAAGAAATCAACAAAAAGAATAGAAGTATAGCACTTAAAGCCTCATCATCAATACAAGAAGAAAATGAAGAAGAAGATCCAATGATGAAGAAGACTTCTCACTCTTTGTGAAGAAGTTCCAGAAATTTGTCAAGAGAAAAAGAATAGAAAGGCGTCCGAACTTTAACAATGGAAGAAGATCACAAGAAGACTCTCAAATTCTTAGATGTTACAAATGCAATCAACTTGGTCATATAAATGCTAATTGTCATTCAAATGAAGAATGGCCTGAGAAAAGTGATAAGAAAAGGTATGATGAAAGAAGAACCAAGAAGGCCTACATTGCATGGGACAACAATGATTCATCCGATGGTTCAGAAAAGGAGATCAATCTTCTAACCAAGGATTATGAGAGTGATGAAAACATTTCTCAAGAAGGTTAAACAAAGAGCAAAAGTATGACTTTCATCTTTGAAGATCTAGACATCTTAATCATGAAAAAGGTAATATCAAAACCATTCTCTTGTTAAAATATATTTTAGTTGAAATTTTCCTTCAATGTATTTGATTATGATGACTAACAATGTTTTTATTATTTGTTTGTTTTGATTGTTTGAAATTATGAGTATGTGTTCTTGATTGAGTTTATCTTTTTTGCATGAAATTTTCATTCAAATATTTTGATAATATCTATAATCATTATTCTTCAATACTTGTGTTTGTTTGCTTTGATATTATTGAATATCTACATGTTTTAATGTTTTTGCATGATATAATATGTGAATTACTTGATTAAGATTCATTCATAAAGTATTTTTAATATATTTTTTATTATAAAGTATTTTGATACTCATTCAAATTTCTTCTCCCCTAAAAAGTCAATCAGCTTTTATTTTCTGGCTAAAATAACCTCTGGTAATCGATTACCATATTAGTGTAATCGATTACAAGAAATTATTTTTGGCTATGTTGCTCTCTGGTAATCGATTACCGTATTAGTGTAATCGATTACCATGCGTCCCTGCACCTATATATTCAAATTTCAAATTCTGAAATCTGCAACTCCTCTTCTTCTCGAAAACCCTCATCCCCAAATCTTTCTTCAACCATATCTCACTCATTTCTTGTTCAAATCACTCCCCACAAAGCCCAAACTTCATAGTTTTTCATTCTCTTTCATTTGAACCGATTAAAATTTCAAATAATCTCTTCAAATGGCGGAACCATCAAAGAAGCGAATGGGTACTTCGAGTCGAAGTCAACGACATTCTGAGACATAGGAAATGCCGATTCCCTCCTCTATTCCCTGTGCCTCATTATTTTCATCCGAAGAACAGCAAATACGGTACACAAACCTCTTTTCATCTCGCTCCATTATTGATTCAAAATTCATTGATATGGATTTCTTTTCAAATGAGAGTTTTGAATGCATTCAAGCATTTGAAAACTCCAATCTTATTACTTTCATGTCTTTAAAATTGCCTGTTTATTCTGATTTAGTCAAAGCCTTCTACTCAAACCTAGAAATCCAAGAAGGCACTTTAATCTCTGAAGTTTATGGGATTAAAATGGTCATTGACCAATCCCTATTCTATGAGTTAACCCAATTATCTACTGAAGGTGTACCATTTGAAGGTACATTGGTTGATGATTGGAAATATGAATTTTTTGTGCATGATGCCCGCCGGTTGGTTTGCACCAACCAAGCGGATATGACCGGAAGGCTTCTTCCCGGTTCATTGGATTTTGAGAGCCGCATCCTTCATTACCTTATTGTTCGTATCTTGCTTCCAAGATCTTCAAAATTTGCACAGGTTTATGAAGAAGATCTTATTGTTATGTGGGCTTTTCATAAAGGCCGACAAATTGATTGGGCACACTTAGTACAATATCGCATGAATAAGGCATTGCGATTAAATGCTCCATTTCCATATCCACACCTAGTCACCCTCTTCCTTCAACACTTTAACATCCCTCTTGATTCTGAACCTTATGTTTCAATCAAGAGATCCTTTCTAATAGGCGCTTCAGTCATTGCATCCTTTGGTTATCAAAAAGAGCATGATGGCTCTTGGGTGAAAAAGGGTGCTCAACATGTTGATGAAGAAGGACATGGTGAAGAAGATTCATCTCTTCTTCAAAAGATTTTGGATAGGTTCGATGGTCTTCAAACCTTTGTTGGAGAAAGGTTTGCTACTTTGGAGTTACAAGTGGACATGCGCTTCAATGAGATGGAGTCAAGAATTGCCAAGGTCGAAGAAGATGTTTCTTATATTCGTTCAAGCTTTGATCTACCACCACCGCCGCCACCATCATCTTAGTTTTCTATTATTTAATATTACTAGTACTTTGCTTTCTAGCCGCGTATTTGGCTATATTATGACATTTGGATAATTTAGTATTTCTTTATTTGCATGGTTTGAATGAACAATTATGAATTATATTATATGACTATGTGGTTTTTTTATATATTTAATCTATTCATGTTTCTTGCTTCATGATTGGTTTATATTCTTCAATGTATGCCTTGTGAATGATTAATAGTATATGTTTGTCTTATACTTGTTACGCACTTTGGCTTTTTGTTGATGCCAAAGGGGGAGAGAAATAGGGAATAAATCAAGAACTCACACAAGTAATTAACTTAATTTCAACTGAAGCATAAACTCAAAAACAAAGGGGGAGAATGGAAATTTATGTGAGTCATCGACTAGGAAAAAGTGTGTGTGTGTGTGTGTGTGTGTGTGTTTCTTGATTTTAGAGTTGTCATCATCAAAAAGGGGGAGATTGTAGAAGCAAGCTTCATGATGAATCAAGATTGATTCAAGGAGTTTTGATGATAACAAAGATGATGACAAAAAGCTCAAAAGTCAAGATCACTTCATGACAACAAAGATGATGACATTCAAGAATGAATTCAAGAATGAGTTCAAGATTGAGTCAAGAACACTTCAAGGATCAAGAGGAAAGAATCAAGAATCAAGATTCAAGATTCAAGATTCAAGAATAATCAAGATCAAGATTCAAGACTCAAAGATTCAAGAATCAAGAGAAGACTTAATCAAGATAAGTATTAAAAAGTTTTTCAAACAATTGAGTAGCACAAGAAGTTTTCACAAAATCATTACCAAAGAGTTTTACTCTCTGATAATCGATTACCAGATTATAGTAATCGATTACCAGTGGTTTTAAAACGTTAAGATTTTCAAAATTCAAAATGAAGAGTCACATTTGTTGATGTGTAATCGATTACACCTTTATGGTAATCGATTACCAGTGACTATTTTCGAAAAATTCATTTCCAAAAGTCACATTTCTTCAAGTGACTTGTTTTTTAAGATTCTTTCAAAAGTCATATCTTTTTAAGTGATTAGTTTTAAAGGAATTGCCAAGAGTTACAAGTTTTTGACTTGAGTCATCAAGAAACTATAAATATGTGACCTTGGCATGAAAACAAAAGAACAATCTCATTCATCTCAATCATCTCTTTCAATCATCTTTCAATATTTTCTTTCATCTCTTTCAACAGTTTTTCTGTTTCATCTTCTCTTCATCTTTCTAAAAGTGTTTGTTCAAAACTTTTTCTTCCAAGAAAAGTTCTTTGTTCAAAAACTTGTGTAATTCATCTTTTTCATTTCCTTCTCCCTTTACCAAAAAGAATTCGCCAAGGACTAACCGCCTGAATTCTTTTTGTGTCTCTCTTCTCCCTTTTCCAAAAGAACAAAGGACTAACCGCATGAATTCTTTTGTGTCTCTCTTCTCCCTTGTCAAAGAATTCAAAACGACACAGTCTGAGAATTCTTTTGATTCTTCCCATTCCCTTATACAAAAGTATTCAAAGAACTAACCGCCTGAGAATTCTTTTGTATCCCCATTCACAAAGTATCAAAGGTTCTTTTATCTTATCATATCTAGATTTTATCTCATCTAAATATTATTTTATCTAGATCTTATCTTATCTTATTTAGATTTTATTTCATCTAGATATTATTTCATCTAGATTTTATCTTATCTAGATTTTATTTTATTTATGGGCTTGGACTTAAAACAGATTTGTAAGCTTTGGGGTTAAGAACTATATAACAACACCAAGGTTCTAGTTTTAGTCTCTCTCTCTTTCGTTTTAGCTTTCTGTTTTGGAGAATAATTCTAGTTTTCTTCGTTTTCTACTACAAATTTGTTTGCTATTGATTAATGGAAGGCTAAGTCTCCAGCGTTGTTTTCTCTTGAGGATCAAGCACAGCTCTCTTTGAGGTTTTATTATTACTATTGCATTCTGCTCAGTTTTTCCTCTTCACCAATTACTCTGTATTTGTTGCTATTAATCCATGCATGCTTAGTGCTTGATTAATTATCTCTACGCTTAATTTACGTTCATGCTTAATGATCAATTTCGTTCATGATTAATTGGTGTATGTGTTGCTTAATCACATAATGAATGCCTTATGTTAAATTTCGCTTAGTAATTTAATTAAGGGTTGAATTAAGTGGTTGAACTTATAAAGGATAAATCCTCGTAACCTAGGATAAGAGACTAGCTTGTGAATCAAGGGGAAACAACATGTTTTAATTCTAATATTTTCTAATTCAAATTTACTTGTTTAATTTACAAAAACAAACAACCCCCCCCCCCATTCGTTACTATTTTATTACAATCTGTTATGAACGTTTGGTTGGCCATTGCTTGTTGGGAGACGACCTAGGATCACTTCCTAGATACTGCATTTTTAATGTTTATTTGATTCAGATACGGCCTCGATCAGTGATAACTCGCTCCCTGTGTGCTATTTGTTTTTGGATCTTGTGATGATCTTGAACTTTGTGTTCGTGGGAGCAGATGATTAGGTGGATGACTATGAAGAAACTCATGCTAGAGGACACGGGAACACAATGCTCTGATAGGATGTGACATTAGGGTATAGGTTTCTATATTAATTGCATGAAGTCTTGGATGACCTTGTTTTGAGTCGAGATAATTTATTATTTATTTGGACAAATTTTATTACGATGTTAGAAAATTGAATGTGAGTCTTTTACCCTTTTGAAAGGCTTGTATTTAAATGTGTTTTAAAAACTTTTAATTAATTCTGATTTATTATTCCTTTTATTATTAGTATATAATTATGTGAGGGGTAGAGGGCGTCTCATCACCAGAAACAGGAAGCAACAAAGAAAAAAAGCTTCAAACTCTATCATTATGTTGAGATGCCTATTAGGCAGATGAAGGTAGAAGTGGTGAACATTTCAAGAAACTGGAGTTTCCTCTTCAATGGCAAGAAGTTGATACAAGATCCAAATATGTTTGATGCAAAGACCTTTTGGAATCAGATTGTGTTGAATGACACGTTAAAAGCTTCATTTCCAGCTATGATGGAAAGGGATAATGTTGAACACCATGACTTCGTTCAAGTGTTGCGTCCTGTCAAGACATACCACTTTGATGATGCTTGTGTGTACTTCACAAAGGATACGAATACTTATGCCTTCATCACTAGGTTGAAGAACCTTCCCATCATCTTCCATGAAACTACTTATTATCTAACAAAGATAGATGAAAGGGACTTCAGAGATCATGTGATTCAACTCCATGATGCTTAAATGACAAAGCAAGAGAAGTTTGAAAAAGAGCTAGCTACTGCAAAATCTAATAAGGAGAAAAAGCTTAGGCTAAAGTTGCTGGCAAAGCTGTGGATGAGAACATTGTTAATGAGGTCATCATTGATCTCACTAACACTGGTGTCATGGATGAGAACTCAAAAGCGTCCAAGGAAGCTCAAGCTGATGAGGTTATAAGCCGACAACAGGAACCTATGTTCAAGAAGTCAGAAACCTCACATGAAGTTATGTCCAAGGAAAAAGATGTGCCTGAAGTAGTGATTGTCTATTCCGCAAGCTCAAGTCCTATTCCCATCAAGTATGCACCTCCAAACGATGTGACCAGAGATCAAGTTCAAGATATGATTAGTCAAGCCATGGACACTTTTGCTGAGCGACAAAGACAAGAGAATTAGTAGTTCAGTCTTTCTATGCAAAATGTCATCACTACTCAGTTCACCAATCTGGGTGCTACCTGGCTGCAAAACCTACAACAAGCCCAGGTGTCTCTGTTTAGAGCTGTTGTGGCACCCCTGTTGTTGCAAATTTTATTACAACACTAGTTGAACGTCCAACTCCATCCATTCAGCAACCACCTGCTCTTGATCAACCACCAACAAGTGTTCCATTTGTCGCTGCTAAACATACACTATCAGCACCAAAACATCCTTTTCCATCACCACAAGTTCAACAGTGACAATGATGTCCAATCATCACTTCTTTTTTTTAACAGTGTGTCGTTTTGTTAATGACAAAATGGGGAGAAGGAAAATGAATTTTGATTCATTGTAAAGCACATCTCTTGGTTAAATACAAAAAGTGGTTTTTTGAGCTACTTTGAGTTTTTACTTCCGTTGTTACACACACACATATGTATGCTCTAATATGCTCTTATACATAACTCATAATCATGTTTTACTTCTTCTATCTTATCATGATTATGTTTTATCTAAGTCAAAATTTATATGATTTGTCATCATCAAAAAGGAGGAGATTGTTAGATCAGAAGGGTCCACTAACCACTGGATAACCTATACTACCTTGGATTTTGATGATTACAAAGGTATAAATTATTGATGGACTAATGAGTAATTGTTAAGGGAACAGGACCTACTATATAAATGAGGTAACATGTTATTAAATCATTGTCTACAGCTCTAGTAAGTATGCATTCACCCATAAGTGGAAAATAGTTTTATTAATTATATTCAACGTCCAATGCGTTGTTAAAATAACCACATTTAGTTATTGCAAAAACCAATGTTTACACACTAAGTTGTTTTTATTCACGTCCACAGAACTTGAATCACTTATACACTTCATTTTATATCTTTATAAGTGATGTCCAACAAAATACGAAAGGACAATGTTAGCCATGAAAGGAAGTGCACAAAATTTCTTTTTGAATTTCATATTTGTCTCTCTTTATTTAAATTGCTAACATTTGAATTTAAGGAAAGGATAGAATAGAAAGGAATTTGGAAAATATTCGCTCAAGGGTCGCTTTCGTCCCGAAAGAGGAGCACATGGAGTTGTCTATACTTTTATTCGTTTCCTCTTTGATCAGAGCGTGCCACGTTGCATAGCCTCTAGTTGTAAGACAACGGTCATTTCAAGACTCAGCGCTAATCTTGTAACAAATCCTTCATTGATATCTATAAAAGGTATCTAATGCTCAGGAATCACCAACCAAGAAATATCAAGTGAAAATGAGCAAAAGTTCTCTAAAGTGAAACTCTATTAAAATCCGTGAATGATACACTTTCACTTAATTTTTTCATCCTTTTCTAACCAAAGTTTATTTGTATTTGAACTTTATTGTGTATTCATTCTCTAAGTGTTATTGAATCATAGTATTTATTCAAAATTTTGTTTGTGAAAGCTAGGAGTGTCTCAATAAAAAATAGTACTTAGGTGTTCTTAGATTTAAAGAGTGTAAGGGTGTGTCAGTAGTGGTCCAAAGAATACTTGTGTAGTCAGGAGTGACAATATAGAATACTAGTGGAACGTACCCTTTGCAGTTTTGTAAAGGAGAACTAGACGTAGGTTTGTTTGAGTAAACCAATATAAACCAAATGTTTCTAATTTTCTCTTAAGCTATTTATTTAAGTATTATTTTAAGTTCATCTTGGCACACTTATTCACCAAGTGTTTATTCGAAAAACCTTTGTGAAAACCTTGTTTATAGTTCCTAGATGACAAGGCCAGTTTTTTGTTTTTCAAAATTTGTTTGATAACAAGCCTTCATTTGTGAAAAATATATTCTTTAATTAACACACTACTCAACTTCCACCTTCTAGTGTGATTTTTGGTATTTCACTTCTTCGTACTTATTTCAAATAAAGTGAATATAATTTTTTTTTGTTGCAAGAGTGAGAGGCAAGAAAATTAAAAAAAAAATGAAAAATGAAAATTCATATAAATTTAGTATTATTAATAGTTAACGATACATATTTAAAATGTAGATATTGAAAGAAAATTTTTGCAAGACTTGATAATATAGTTTACTCGTACATTTTTAATATATCGCTCATTCATGTGTCAAATCTAATAATTAAGAACCAAAAACATGCTTAAATAAGACTTTGACAAAAGATATAAATTAAATCTCTTAAAAGGGTCGTTTAAACAAACTTAAAAAAAGAAATTTTAAAAAATATTTATTAAGAAATAGATAGAGTTTGTTATTTTGAGAAAAGCAGGAAATTATTATTTTTAAAACAAAAGCATTTTAAACAAATATACAAAAAAAATGATTATTTTATTTTAACAATTGATTTTTTTAATAAGTAATTTTAAATAAACGAGTCTAAAATATTAGCTTATTGTAGTAAACGTTGTTTAAATACATACCATAGCAAATTTGTCGTAATAAACTTACACATAATAATATATTTGATTTTACGTACTTTTTTATCAAACAAAATTTAAATAATGTGCAGGTCTATGGTCCACTCTAATTTTAAGAGAAACTTGGAAAGGCTAAATAGCGCTATAAAGATTGGACTTTTGTATTTCTATTTGTGTTATATTTCTAAATAGTGTTTTTTCCTCTCCCTCCATAAGAAAATATTTTATATAATAATACATGAGGACACATTTCAAAATTAACTCAAAGAAATCCGAATTCAAACTTGAATAATATAGAATCTTCGGGTATTGTTTCAAATATTTCCTTTCATGTTTATAATGTCTTTCTATATCATTTCATATCTATAAAAAGTATTAGGATAGGAAGAGAGGAAGAATCTTTATATATAGTATATTGTCAATATCGAATCTTGAAACAAATATGCATAATAAAAAATAAAAATATAATTTTTATTACTAAACCATGAATAATCTTGTATTTTGAAATATCTTTTGTATTATTTCCTTTTTTTACAAATAAATTTGTTAAATTAATTACTTCTTCTGGTTTAAACTGTTAATCACTAAAGCAACATATTAATCACTTAACTGTTAAAAAATTTACCTGAATAGCATATTATATAAAAAAAATTCTAAGATATTAAGTAACCGTACAACGTGTGGGATTACATCTAGTTTTCCTAAACACCAGCGTTCTAATATACTGAATTAAGAAAAATACTGATTCCTAATTTAAATCATGCCATTCTGTTTTCACTATGAAAAATTTGCGTGAATAGAGCATACAGTAAAATTACTCCAAATGTATTATACGCAACTAAGAGTAAAGGAACGAACATGATAACATAACGCTAGCGAAGAGGCATTTGCACGAGAAAATGAAGGAATTCAGGAAAGTAACAGAGTAACAGGCACCATCACTTGGTAACAGCATGATTTGTTTCATTTGTAACAATTTGCATGTAACACCTCGGTACATCGTCTTGTATTTGCCGCATTTTCTACCTCAATTATGTCATAGATGTTGCTGAATTGACCTCCTCACCATTACCAACTTATTTAAAGATTAAAAAAGTTGAAAGAAAGGTATATGGTATACCACCTGATCAAGATTCTAAACCAAAGACTCTACTTCTGTTGTTTTGTTGTGTTGAAAATGGCATAAAATTGTGATAACAAAGTAATAAGTCCGCGAAGTGACAAAATTTCAAGTGAGCACCATCCTCTCACTGACCCTCAAATGATCCTAAAATGACTGTCTCCTGAATCTATCTTCAACTGGCAATGTCTCAACACCTTTCTTAACAGAAGGGTTGTCACAGTGAAGAAAAATATTTTTGAACCTAAAAAGCTGACTATACCTAGAGGAATGAATCACTTTTTGTTCAAAAAACCCTTCATCAAGAAGATCCCCAAACAACCAACTGTGACCACCGCCATAACACAAGCTCCCATGGAATCCGATGACATGGTGATGCTTTTCCCGCTGTTGGTTCTTGTTGGGCGAGACTTCTCCCCCAAGCTCCCCCTGAGAAGATTATTGAGATTGTCCAATTGATGCATGACCTGACGCTGACTGCGTGCGATGCTTGATATCTGACAACACAGTAATAAAAAATATCAATAAGAGATAATGCAACATTCATTCCAGAGACACATATTACAACTTGGTGATTCAGATTGTTTATATGCATTTGCAGCATTGCATTGGCTTATGGTAACAGCCCAGAACTTTTACACAATAAAAGCAAAGAAAAAATTCTATTCAACAAAAAATAGAAAATTTTGGCACATTTAAAAAAAAAAAATTGCATCCCAACTAATTCAAAAGCATCACTGGATAATTTCTAAAAGCTGTCGTATTTTGCATGGTGACCAAAAAACATTTAATGGTTGCTACCGTTATTTCTCCATTTACTAATGCAGTCATAAACACAGGAAAGCTAACTATACACCAAGAAAGAGAAAATTCTGATAGTTTTACTTTCATAAGTCAACCCAATGCTCTAGAGCTAGATCACTAACATCTTGTATCCATAAAAAGAACATCTGGTAGAATACCAGAATCTACACAATAGCAAGAAACATGTGCAGAACTGTTTTTTTTGTAAATCATGACTTTCATTACCCACCACCAATGGCGGATTCAAGACCCTGAGTCAGTGGGTGCAAATTATAAAAAATAAAATCAGTGGGTTCAATTATATAAATATAAATAAAATAAAATATAAAAATATAAGATTTTATTTACAAATTTAGTGAATTTAGAAAAATGAGGGGGTGCAAGTGCACACCCTCATACCAATGTAGGTCCGCCACTGCCCACCACCTTACAACTTTCAAGGGATCCCATATTTTAGTAATCATGTTTCCTTTTTTGTCACTCTTCCATGTTTTAATCTATCATAAGTTCCTAACATTAGGATAAGGCCATAAGCACAGAACAACCAAATTATGAATTTAACTACATGAGAGAAACTGAACTTGTTTGGTTATTTTAAAATATACATGCAGTTCAGGTATCGCACGTTAATTGTATTTATGCTTTGCTTGGATTAGTAATATAATAAAAATGAAAGCTATAAAAAGGAAAGAAGTAAAGTAGACATAAAAGAGAAATAGAGTCGAAAAGATGTGTTGTTTGGATGGATAAAAATAGAAGTAAAAAAAAAAAAATTCTTCTCTTGTTTGGAAGAGTAAAAAAGTGGAAAGAAATAAATAAATCATATGAAAAATATTTTTATATTAATTAAAAAAAAATTCACTCCATTATATTTTTCTTAACATAAAAATATAATTTTTATTATCATTTTAATTTTTATATTATCAATATTTATTTAATTTTCAAAGAACCTAAATAAATAAATAAAAAGGAGAGATCATTCAACAACACCGCCCGTCCCCACAAAAGTAACTTCTTTCCTTATTTTTTCTCTCAAACGGATGAGCATCGAAACACTTCGACAACCCTCCCTTAAAAGCTAGTTGTCATGGTGGTTGAACCAAGCCACTTAAGAACTCTCCCGAGCATCCCATACTACTCATTGTGGGACTTAGGAACCCCATAAAATACCCAAGTCCATACCATAGCATCGCATGAGAGCCAACATCTTGGTGAATGATACTCTAAAACACTCGACTCAGGCTTTCTACTTTGTATACTAATTGATAAGCACCCACTCGGGGAACCCTCCCTTAAAAGCTAGTTGTCAAGGGGCCACTGTACTCAACCAAGCATCCCATATTACTTGATGTGGGACTTAGCACCTCATAATACCCAAGTCCTTATCATAGACAAACGATCAAAATTCGATACTTCTATTCCATCTACCTCCTCTTTATTGCCTACCACTCCATTTCTACTCAGACAAACAAAGAGTTAGTGTTTGTAAGAATTATTAATTAGTATACGTTGGCAAGTCATATTAATTTCAGTCACCTCTATCTCGCCTTAATTGCTGTATTGAAAGGGTGTGTTTAATCCCTCACTGACTAGAGATATAGAGTTAGTAGTGCTTATAAAGCTTAGGCAACCTCACCTTTCAAGCTGGTTTTGTGAGGTTGAGTTAAACCTTAAGCTCAAATTCTAAGATAGTAGCAGAATCTATTCTAGATCCGTTGTTAGGCCACCTACATTGTCCCGCTCCAGGCACATAGCCCTGGGCATGAGGTGTGTTCGAAAGTTGCCTTAATTGTGATCACCCATGTGGCCCTGTCCAGACTTAATTATGGCCTCTTTAAGAGGCTTTAATTGCCAGCATTGAAGGGGATGATGGTGTGTTTAGTCCCACACCGACTAAGATAAGGTTTAAATAGTGCTTATAAAGCTTGGGCAATCTTCACCTGACAAACCAATTTTGAGGTTGAGATAGCCCCAAAGTCCAAAATCTAAAAGATCTAAGAAATAGCACGCCTCCAATTCGAGGACTAGGAGGCCTCCTAATCACAAAAGAACTCTGTCCTTCCTATCAGATATTGACAAGGTGCCATCTTACGTGACCTATCACATCCCAGTTCCACCACCATGGTAATAAAATATGGAATGCTTTACGTTTCCAAAACCCAATATTACATTTGCCTATTCATCTATGTTTAGTCGATCCTATATTACATTTGCCTATTTTTTTTAAAAGGGTTTATTTATAACAAGCTTAAAACTCAGTAAAATTTATCTTGGGGGTCAGTGTTAGACTATCCACATATATCACATGTTAAATGCATCTAGATTTCTGCATAGAGGATGTACTACATAAGAAACCAATTTAACTAAAGGAAGTTCATTAATGTCTCTATTTCTCTCTAGCTCTCATTCTAAATTCAACAGTTATAACGGAAACGATCTAACATTTTCATCTTAAAAAACACACCTCCAAGAGAATCAACGTGGGTCAAAACACTGGAGTATAAAATAATCTGAAAGTGACATATAAGACTCAGAATACCTCATCCATCAAAGGAGAATCTTTAGCTAACTGCGAGGACGAAGAGGAATTTGTCATTTTAGATCCAGTAAGGGAACCACTGCCCAAACTAGTGATGAAGTAAGAGGTGGGAGCAGAACCATTGCATGTCTCAGCTTGAAGTGACATGTTTTGTTGGCTTGGAGAATTTTTCTTGATGGTTAACTTGGAATTCAGCTCTTCAATGCGATTTGTAAACTCGTCCATTCTATCATTGAGGGCAGAAATTTGGTCTGAAAGCTGATTGATGGTTCCCTACCATATTAGGTAAATGAAGACAAAAAGTAGATAGTTATTGGGGAATGGACCAATATAGAAGTGATAATATGAATTCAGTATCTTTACAGGAATTAAAAACTACTGCACGTAACTCAAAGTACCTGATTTACTGGCATTGCGGTGGAATCTGAATTGCTTTCACCAAACCTTCTATTGTTGGCACCATATCCAGTAACCTTAGCTAGATTTTTGTCCCTCTGATTGGTATACGACTGTGATATTCCACTGTTGAAGATAAAAATAGTAATATTATTAGGTAACTGAAGAAGTTTTCCAAGAAGTATATAACATGTTTCCCACAGTAACTACTCTTGCCCTGCTTAGAATTAGATGATCTCACACACATGCTCCACACATATTCTCTCTTCAGCAAAATCCACTAAAATTTTCTCAACATCACAACAAATACCTAATTAGAGCCGTTAAAACCTGGTCAAATGATGTAACATAACATACCACTACCAACATCATTCATGTTGGTCAAACAAGAAAATTGATTTTCTCAGAATATAACACTAAATAGCTTCACTCATTCAAATTTTATCAATGGGTAGGTAGTCCATGGATATGATATTCACCAGCGATTTTCCAATAACATCAAATAAGCCTAGTCCCAATAGGTAGGGTTCGCTATGAATTAATCAACACTATTGAATGTTATCAAAAATCAATTTTTTAGTAAAACCATTTAGAGCAAGGTCTTTCAGTGGTTTCTCTTGATGTATTTAGATGGAAATTTTCACCTCCTCAGATGTTTATTCCTCATGGCAACTCTGCCGGCAGAAGCTCTAGATAGTGCTTCTTTCGGGCTTGACACCAAATCCTCATCTAGGCTGAGCCTTGTCTTCAAATCATCTGGTAGAGCCTGTGGAACAGTTAGACAGAAAATGTTGACACAGGAAAACATATTAGCTGATGGGAAGCTGTCGTACCATAACCTCATTCACAAGCTTTTCAATTTGAATTTGCTCAATGTAGGTACGAGGAATGTAGGAACCTTCTATACCCAGCTGTTCTCCTATGTATTTTAGAACTAAACGATCTCTGCCTTGTACCTGTATATTAATAGATTCCAAAGTCCAAACAAATCAGTGAAACATGCATTATCAACCAAAAACTCAAAAGAAATATAAAAACAAAAAAAATTAAAGTACAAAATGTTTAACCTGTCTCTGCCAAATGATAAACAAAACCTTTTACCAGAAGCAACCCAACTCAACATGGAAATAAAATTGTGGTCACATATTAATTTAAACAATTTTAACTTCCAATGTGTATTTTCTTTGGAAGGTCTTTCCATAGGATGGTCAAAACACACACAAAAGAAACAAGTTATTTGAAATCTATTCTTTCTTAAAGAAGTTATAATCTCTCAAGCTTTAGGTTAAAAGTTTGAAACTGAACAGCTTGTCATAAAACTTGTTACCATTAAGTGCAAATGAAACTCAATCAAATGTAAATATTTATTGACTCCCATAAATTCTAACAACCAAGCTATTCCAGTAAAGCATTTAATGGTAGTATTAGAGTATTATAGACTAAATCTAGTATTACCTGAACATAATGTCTATTAAGTTGCTCAAGCCAATCTAGTTTTACACAAACCCTATCATCAGAAAAGACATGGCTGTTTCTCTTAAGGATAGTGGCTATTGTGTATCCCAAAGCCATTAGTCCACCAAGAAGGCGCACACTGACCTCAAAAGTAATTCTTGGTGATATGACAAATGGATTATCTGTCACCCATTCCTGAAAAGTTACAAGACATCAATTAGTTAACACCATGTAAAAAGTTCATTCTCTTCAAATCGTGTATGGAGAATTGGTATATATATATATATATATATATATATATATATATATATATATATATATATATATATATATATAATGCACAAAACACCAAAGTATGAGATCTTAATAGCATATCAAGGCAAGAAAATGCGTATTATTGTGGTCCAAAAAGAAATGAAAGAGGAAATCACCAACCAACAAACTATGAGCCTTTTAAATTCTAAAGTGCAAAAATGAAAAACAAATCTTACATTATTTCCACAGAAGTATTTCTACTACAAACTTGTAGCTTAATAAACCCAACATTGGAGAAACAGCAGAATTGAAAATGTTCAAGCATCAAAACAGAATTCCAAACTACTGTCATTCATCAACAAACGTAGCAGTTTAGAGTGTTTAGGAGGGGCAATAAATGATGTGGCGATCTATTCTGTACACAATAATCTAGTGCACCTTTTTGGAGTGTAATACAAAGAATTTCAAAGCATAATTCTCTATTTATTGGCACTGACTTTCTATAAAATTACTTCATCCTTTCTTGTGAAGATCAAAAGTACATCTCCTCCTCCACTCCAGTAATAGTCTTTTTCAGATGTAAATTAACTTTGTTTTCAACATTCTAAAAAGTTATTAATGTCATATGCAAGTGAATAAAGAGAGGTTAGGAAAGAAAAATGAAAACAAAATTCGAAAGAGCTGATTTCAAACTTCAAAAGATGTTTAGCTTCATATAGTTCCTAGTATTATCAGCCCCAGCACCTACATGAAGGAGCAAATCTATCCTAACATCCAAAATGTTGTTACTCTTAATCATATTTTTTAAAACAGTCAAATCCACAAAAGGTGTTGAGCTAATTTAAAAGAATTACCAACAGAAACAGATCAAAAGGTGTTGAACTTCCACAACCAGCAAGGTGTGTTTTAGCTACTTAAATCCTGCTGCACAGATCAAATTTCCATACTGTCTGTAAAACAAAACTCTCGTAGTTACTTGGAGCCAATTACATACAACTGTTCTAATATGCATCATCTTCTACTAGTTATTTTTTATAAACTTCCCTACTAAATTTCCTTGTCAAGGTTATTTATGTTAGTAGTTATACAAATCACACAATTTGAAATTCATCGTGCAAGTCATACAACTAAGTTCTCAAACAATACGAATCTGACAATATGGCCTTGTTATGCGATTCAATAACCACGTTATGCATCATTCTCTATTAAATATCTTTTTTTATAAACTTCCCTTTTAAATATCCTTACAGACATCATTTAGAAAATCACGTTATTCATGTAGGAGATTTCTTTTGTTACCAATTTTATTAGGTTGGGCTTGTACTAGTTGTACTAAAGGTTATCAATAGCGGATGGCAGCCTACAGACGTGAGTCTAAAAAAATCATATATGTGTGAGTATGTATAAAAACTAAAAAAACAAAAATTAAATTAAAAACAACGCAATCATAGACTAAAAAATCCAAGAAATCACAAGTCTCAAAAGAATCTGATTTTGGGTGCATATCATTGTCCAAAAAGTGAAAAAGAATTGGTTTAATAAATAAAAGCATAGAACAACATGATTCTGATATTCTAAAAAACAGAGAAGTAAATTCTGAAATTCTAAAAACCAGAGAACTAAATTCTGAAATTCTACAAAACAGAGAACTAAACTCTGAAATTTTGAAAGAACAGAGAAGAACTGAGTGCTTGGCTAAAGCTTAGGAGGTTCACAAGAGAGAAGACAACTAAAACCCTAGGTTTACACTTTCACGAGACTGACAAGAGAGAAAGAGCGATACACATATTGAAATGGTGGTTCAATATGCTTCAAGTACAAAGCAACCCATAAAAGGGTTTTTTGAAAAATGAAATCCAAAAAAAAAAAAAAACAAAAGATGGGGGCAGGGGGGACACTGTGGCATAGCAGGCACCATGGCTGATATGGCAGTCAGCACCATGCTATGGAAAATAACGGATGGTAAATGGTGGAAGGGACCAAAAACGTCATGTTATAGTGTTATGATGGCGCCATAACAATTATTTAATAACATTGGTTGTTCTACACTTGTACTTGACCTAAATCAATTTTATAAAAACATCTTATGGTTTGTGTCTAAACACAGCATAACTTATTCACACAGGGGAAGCTCCAACACAGTGACATGGCATGGCAGGCACCATGTCAGATATGGTAGACAACACCATACAATTGAAAATAATGAATGGCAAATGGTGGAGGGGTCCAAAAAGCCCCGTTATAGCGCCATGATGGTGTCATAACGATTATTTTATAACACTGATTGTTCTACACTTGTACTTGACCTAAATCAATTGTATAAATAATGTTATGGTTTGTGTCTAAACATGGCATACCAATCTAAATCAAGTAATCAACTACTCAATGTCCTATTTATCTTTCTCCCATATTTTAATTCAACTATATTCTTATAAGTAAATTTGCTATCACAAATTGAATGGACAATCAGGTTCAATCAAAATATAAAATATAACAAGGAACCAAACCTCAAACATGAGACTGTATTTCCCATCCTTATTTCGCATCCGTAAATATGATTGACAAGTTTCTGGATCTTCACCGGGTGGTAGAAGATATATGTCATAAGTTTGTTCTGTTGTTTCCTTAAAATCCTCAGCGAGAACAGCTTTAATTTTATCAACTTCTACATTCCTTCCTGACTAGAACAGTTATACAAAGGATTTTTCATTAAGACGTCAGACATCAACATCAGAACCAACAGAACTATCCTTTTTTTTTCTCCTTTCATTTATACAAGTGGATTTAAAATAATGAGTTATTATATAGAACTAACCTTTAATATATAAGTAGGACTCTGGAATCCAGTAAATGGATTGAATTTGTTGATGATTTTTATATGTGCTGTCTGGAGATCTGGCTCGATAAATGCCTTGTACATTGGATACACCTGAAAATGTTTAAACTTAAGCACTTCTAGAAATACAGATATTTTCTAAATCTGTATAAAAAGATGAAAGGAATTATAAAAGTATGAACCGTCTCTGATATTTGATGAATAATTTCTTCAGGTTCTTGACCAGCACGTTGTATATCACGTATAACTCGTTTTACAAGGTCAAGGTGAACTCCTCCTGTAACAGAGACTCGAAGGTCCATCAGGGGTCGCAACTTCTCACTCAAGGCATAGATGCCCTCTATAATCACAATTCGAGAACTCGGGGCTTCGACTGTCCTGTAAGCAGGGTGCATTTTTAATATGAAATTGAGGGCATAGTAATAAAAAATGGACTTCATGGAGTACTCTGAATCAATTGCAACCAGCTTTGAATTACATTTAATCTTAAAGTTCAGATTTACATTGAAATTGCTGGAAATCAGAACACAAACAGAACTTGAATGCCAAAATGAAACAATGATACGGGGCTACATCCCTACACCTTATTAGGTTTGAATTTAAGAGTCTTGGAGAATTTGATAACAAATTAATCTTTGAGGTTTTCTATTATTCAATCAACTGACTAAGAAGTGCAGTATAGGTATTATTTATAGAATTAGAAATAACCTAACTCCCTAATGACCGATTGTGACAGGGAGGGAATACATGTGTACAACTGAAAACTAATACAGAAGCTGGTACAGAATATTCTCATACACACCCATATCTACGGATTGCAAATTATTACCCAAAATAGTGTTCCCTGGTCACTGTCCCAAGAGAACAATTTTTAAACTCTACAAAATTTCGGGTAGTTACTCAAGAGTCAAGATGGCTTAAAATTTAACCTGTATCCTGTACGTGAACTGGACTTGAAATCATATATGGGAACTTGAACTGGCTTTCCTTCCTTTAAATTGTGCAGATTCTGGAGTAATGTGTCATAGTCTGTTAAGCGTGGATCTGCACAAAGGGATAAAAGAGTTGACAAGAGATTGGTTATTGGTGTCCTAATTTAAAACTGTTAGCTAGAGTTTAAATTTCATAATAATCAAAATATTTTATTCTCAAATTAAAACTTGGAAAGCGCAGGAGATAAACTATGTCATTCCTACCCTCAGGAGAATTATGTTAATCATGCTATGCAGCCTGCAGCCTGATAATGCACCATAGTAAGAATGATAAAAGCAACACATAAGAAAAGGCCAGATGATTTACCATCAAAATTCCCATCAACAATTCGACTAGCATCATTGTAATTATCCATTGAAATGATTGCAATGCTGGGCATGAAGTTGAGTATCTTTTCAGTAAATATAGTCTTCCCAGCCCCTGAAGGACCTGCCACCCCTACCAATATTATTCCATCATTCTTTTGGGATAACAATTGGCATGCACGGATCACTATGAAAAACCCCTTCTCAAATGATAGTTGGTCTTGGATTGGAGCAATCTCATAGCGATCAGAGCCTTTCCTTTTAACCAAGTGAACTTGATCTTTCAAAAGACCAAGACGCCTGTGATGGGAATCAGCATCGGCAGAATCTTTTGCCATTGAACAACTCCTGATTTCTTTTTAAGAGGAAAAAAAAAAGAAATCATTGTTAGATAATACATAAATAAATAAATGAACATAGCCTAACATTCATGTTAGACCCATAGATATATCCTAGTATCCCTACACAAACAAACAATGTTGGATTATAGTCACACTATTAACTTTTTGGACATAAATCCAGAAAATAGCCTTAGTATTCTTACTATCTTTTTTTCAGCGGATATGTAATTTGGTACACAACTGTAGTTTTCATCCAACTCATCCTACCGGAAAAAGATAGAAGTTATCTAAGTAATGACAAATTATGAACTATACACTGGTGCCAGAAGGCTCCTCACTATGTGAAGGTACGGGAGAGAATCATTGTATGCAGTCTTACCCTTGAATATGCAAAGAAGTTGTTTCCGAATTTGAACCCGTGACCAAACGGTCACCAAGGCACGCCAGGGAACGCTCTCTAATGACAAATTATAGAAATTATAATTCTGTTTCATCGTCTACAGCCTACAAACTAGTTACACTCTAGGAAGAACATCAATATTTGAAGAAATTGCACACGTTAAAGCTTGAAATTAAAAGCACTAGCAAGTTGTGTTGACAAAGATCCACAATACAGTTATTAAAGCCCTTGCTGGATAACTCACATTATAGCTAAACAATAAATCTCAATTGTACTGTAAACCACAAAGGATTTGGCTCCTCTAAACAAGGGAGTGAAGGATGCACTATTGAAAGAAAAGTGCAATTACAACTGTTGAATGAATGGCTGAGATAGTATTAAAACATATGCACATCTGTAATAACTTCTCACACTCTTTAAAGTACAACTCCCACTTTAAAGAAGCCAAACTCAACCAGAAAATATATATTGTGTTTAATGAAAGATCCTACAGGCCCAAAGAGTGAAATTTAAATATCATGTTTAAAAATTGCCACAGAAACAGTAGGATTCTATTTTGAACACAAACACAGGGATTTTCTCCGTTAGATTATCACAATTCCAACATCACACACAACAGCACTTCTGTATCCAACCTAAAAGAATAAAATTGTTCCTCCAAAAATGAAAAACAAAATATAAAACCTTGAACTAACAACTTTTTAAAAACATGAAAAGGATCACCCAGATAACAAAATTAACAGAGAGGGAGATTAAGAAGAAGAAGAAGAAAAAGAAAAAGGCACAGCCCAGAAACAGAAACCAACAGAAGTTGTTCGAAAGCAAAGCAAAATCCACAAAAGGCCTTCAAAAAACTGAGTTCTTGCAAGCACTCTGGATCCAAAATTTTCAAGCTTTGGCACAAAAACAAGAATACCCAGAAGAGAATGAGCATCAAAATTGATCCAATGTGCACACCTGTGATGATCAGAGCACTCACCGAGGCTCCCTGAACGAGCAGTTACAGTGAGTTCAGCAACAACAACAACCACAACCACAATCCAGAAGAGAACCCATCATTTCAAGGTCGGTTCTATACACACACACACACACACATATATATATATATATATATATATATATATATATATATATATATATATATATATATATATATATATATATCAAATGTATCAATATTAATTAGTATTAATATTATTTCTTTCTGGATGTTACCCTTCTCCCCGAAATCAATAGAATGTGATTTTTCTCCATTCCGGGATCTTTTGGGGATGTGGTATTAATTCCTAGAGAATCTGCAAACGGTCCAAGAGAGAACAAAAATCATATAGAGAGAGAAAAAGAAGCTCTTCATAAGGAAGTAGGGTGAAAAATAGAAGAAAAAAAATAAATAAATTAAATGAATATTATATTAAAAAAATGACCCATGATGTAACCATTTTATACCATCACACAATTCAACTTAACTTTACAAAAAATGAATATATTATGTAAAATAATTTTACATTTTATATAAATATATAATAAATTTATTAATTTTTATAATAATTATCTTAAAAATCATATTAAAAGTAATTATAATGAGTTCATTTTATACTGTATTATTAAATTCTTATTGATTTTTATAATAAATTACCGTAAAAACAACAATCATTTTTAATTGATTGACACTTTAACATATAACTATTCATGTCCCCTAGATTCATTTTAATAATTACATTAATAATACTAGGAGTTAAAAAGTAACTAACAAGGTAAGAGTAGTGGGTAATTGCTATAAGCAAACAGTAAAAGTATAAAAACTTATAAAAAAGAATAAAATTATCTAAAATTTGTGGACACAAAAATAATATTTCTTTTATTAATAATATAAATTTCAAATACGATTCCCGCTTTCCTCTATAAGTAAATTCACAGGTGAAGTTTCTCCATCAACACTTGGGGGTCTAGCACTTTTACGTGTTTTATATTAAAGTTGTTATGCTATCTTGTTTTCGGGTGTGGGAATATTTGAAATAGTCACACTTGCAATATTTATTGCAATAAAATATTTTCACCGTCACTAAATTGACACTTGATGAGCAAATTATGGAATCATGATCTTTATATGAAGAATTCTTTCACTCATGGTAAATATATTCAGAATATACAATAAAAAGGCTGAGATTTTCACTTTTTATTTTTTCCTTAATTTTTCTATATATATTTCACACGCTATATTTTGTAATTTGCAAAAATATCTTAACTATCTTAAATTACTTTTTGGTATTTGGATGCTTACATTTAGTATACAAATACAAAAAAGTAAGTAATTTTTAACTGTTTATCTCTTTTAATATACATCTAATAATCTTATAAAAAATTGTCAATGGTAAAAAATAACATTATTTCACAGTTTAAATGATTTTTCGTAAATATGAAATATTAGTTATATATTTGAATATATTTATTTATTTGAATATATTTGTTAGCAATAATTTTCTCTTAAAAAATATTTTTGGATGTTCAGTGTTCACTATAATATTTAAGTGAATATTTTCTTTTAATATCACTACAATGTTAACATGATAATTGAACTACAAGGGAAAAATATAAAACATGCCTATAAATCATAATAAATATATTTAATTAACAAGGCATGAAATTTTATTATACTTAAATGATTGTACTCAATTTTTGTTATTCCAAATCCAATCAAGCATGCAAACAAAACAAAAATGAACAAAATTAATTTTTTTTTAAAAAAACCAAGTTGAAAGGGAGCATGCAAGACACAATAAAGTGAATGAGATTTTACATAAGATAACACTTTTAATAATAACAATTTTATGGAGTGTGTGTATATAATATATTCAAATATTTATTAACATATATACTAACATATATTTATTAAAATTTAAAGTAAATAATTAATAATATATTAAAATTCAAATGATATAAAAATATTATTCTTATAAGTTATAAAATGTAAATTTAATATTCGTGTAAGTTACCAGAAACTAAGCTTGTTGATTGTTTTTATAAGAATATGAGGTGGGATTAGTTGAATCCTAAGCATGAAGCCGAAAGCCTCTCATGACAATATTACTTTGTCTTAAAATAACTTTACTTCGCGGCAAAATATAGTTTGTTATTCACAGGTATAGCATAAGAATCTTGCATTTGGACGATGACGACTTCAGTCAACATATATGGTATTGGCTGATATAATACTCTAGGTCAAGATAGCTCATTATGCAGATTAGATCTCAAGTCAAATTCAAAATAAATTTAAATTAATAGAATGTTTGATTTAGTATTTAACTATTGATAATTCTAAAAAGATCGTTATTTAAGGTATAAATTGTCTTAGTTATACATAATTTTATTATTATATTATTGATATAACTTATCAGATTTAGTGAATTTTTTTTCAATCATATTATTTTTTCATACATAAAATTCAAATTTATGACCTATCTTAAGAAAATCAAACGTAATATTTTCAATTTTTTCATTGCTAAAAAAATTCTTAACAAGAAAAGAAGTGAAATTAGTAGGATAAATAATCACTTTTGTCCCTAAATGTGTAATTTGTTAATAAATGTGTCCCTGAAAGATGAAAATACAAAATTTAATCTCGAAAAGTGTAAAAAATGTGACAAATATATCTGACTGTTAACTTTCATCCGTCACCGTTAATAAAATAGCTTACTTGACACAGAAGAACGAATTTGTCACTAAAATGATAGTCAACATGATCATCTCTAATTGTTAGTATAGGGACATATTTGTCATATAATTTTTATTTTTTTTTTACTTTTCGTTCTCGTACTTCACTGATTCCCTTAAAGATAAAAATACAAAATTTAGTCCCCGAAAGTGTAAAAAGTATAACAAATATATTTGAACGTTAATAGTAAATTGTGACTAATTATTATAACCTGAAAAAATTTATAATGATTGCGATAAAATTTTGGGAAAGCTACATCACAATGGTAAGTGTCTGTTTCTGTTATATACTTTTCAAGTTTTATTAACGATTGAGATATACATAAAATATTATTAATGAAAATGAATTTTTATTGTTTTGGAAAATTTTTCTTAATTTTCTTCAACTACAAAAAAATCAATTTTTTGGTTGTTAACTCTTGAATAAATACTATCAACACAGGAGAAAAATAAAAAAAAATTATTGAAAAACGACAAGAAAATCATTGTTTCTTGTACTTTTTCACCTTTTCGGGGACTAAATGTATTTGTTTATGAAATGGGAAAACAAAAAAAAAATATTATATGACAAATATGCTCCTGACAATTAGAGATAGTCATGTTAACAATCAATCATTTCAGTGATAATTTCATTCATATGTTTCACGTAAATTATCTTATTAACGAGTGACAGACAAAAATTAATAATTAAATATATTTATGGTATATTTTATATTATCAAAAATTAAATTTTATATTTTTATTTTTGAGGATGCAATTTGTTAATAAATTATTACCCAAATAAATAATATGGGAGGTTTAAACTTTCAGGTATGCGACACTAGGAATGGATTCTCCCGATGATCATTTAACCAACCAAGAAAAAAAAAAAAAGAAAGAGGACAGTGAGAAAATGACTAACATAAAGGGTGGCCAAATTCGATCTGCCAATCAAATTAATAGATGTAATCCTTTTTTCTTTTTCATCGGTCCTACAAAAGTTATCCTTTCTCAAATAAGTTAGAATTTCAATCTGACATATGATTTGACTTGCAGTTCGGAAGATCAATATTCAATAACTGAAACCATTGATCAAGTTATAAGTCAACTTGGGTATTTCTTTCTTTCTGCATTACGTACCCGCACTCAATTATTCGTTTTTCTATCACTAGTGGGGTACCCTGTATCTGTTGCCACAATGTTTGATTTTGATTGAATAAATTTATAAAGAATAATGATTGTTTATATATATATATATATATATAAAATCAATAGAAGCGTATAAGACGTACAAATAATTGTACGGCTTTTCTTGCGTTTAATTAATGAAGTAATCATTTTCTTTGCAATCAAGCTCAGACGATGGATTCCTTTCCAAAGAAATGACTTTTAGGCACATTTATTTTGGATGTGATTATTTTAAATTTTGATAAAATTAATTTTCACAAAACTAATCATTTAAAGTTTAAATTAATTTTAAATATAAAGAATAGTATTGGGCTAAAATATATTTTAGTTTTTTTTAAGAAAAATATTTTTGTTCATTTATTTTGTTTTTAATTATCTTTTATCTTTTTTAAAAAAAATTGTATTAGTCATTTAACTTTTAAATTTGATCTTTTATTAATGATAATATATTTAATGAAACATAAATTTTAAAATTTGTATAATTTATATATTGCTGAAAGATATACTTTTTATTTTGATGGTAAACTCACTGATTTCAGTATTGAACTCAAAGATGTAATTCTTAAAATAATATATATGTTATGAACATAATATTAGTAGAAAGTTATATCTTACAAAAAATAATGATAAATCTTTATCAAAAATAGTAAACACACCTAAAATTTGTATTATATATATACACTTTTTTTTCCTGAAAGATATACCTTTTTTATTTTAATGGTAAACTCACCAATTTTATTATTGAACTCAATACAAATGTAATTCTCAAAAAAATATATTATTGTTTTATTTTTTTACCATGATATATTGAAAATTAAAGATGGTAAATACACATAAAATAAATATTTTTTTTTCAACGTGATTTATTTGATAGCTAAAGGACGACTACTACTTGTACCAACTTTGTTGGTTGAAAAAATGTATTATATTGAAGTGGACTATGTAGCCCCACGTTTCATAAAATATATTGGCAACTTAAAATGAGTTGAAACATTGTGAGAAAAGAGGGAAAAAAAGAATGAATTGACTATTTGACTCTTTTTTTCAACATAATTTTATATAAAACAAAAAATATGTATATTAATTTGAATAAAGTTCTTAGAGTCCAAATGCATTTGACCTATATGCTAATTTTTTGTATTAACGAATTTTTCTATAAATGTAATATATTATATTATTAAGGTATTATTTATAAAATTTATATGAATAGTATTTTATTTTTTATTAGATAAAAAGTATATAAATACTTTAATAGAGCTGGTCAAATGAATGTGTGTTATTTTTTAAGTGACGCGTCAATGAGGGCTTCTATTTATGATTGCTAATTTGCCATGTGCATGGACTGCGCTATGAGCTATCTCTGTACGACAGTTAATCGTCCAAGCAACAAGTTCATGTGTTAAAGGCGTGTGAAGTGGGCTTTCTATTGATGGATGGGATGGATGCTCGTGAAATCGTAGGTCTCTTGTACTGTAGGTTGTAGGTTTCAGTTAGGCATGACGATCGGGCGAGTCAGATCAGGTTTTGCTTACCCCATGCTTGACTCTCCATTTTCTCTCGCCTCCATTCTCGAAATCTAACAGAAATGTAGATTTATCTCCCATTTTTTTCGCCTCGTCCCGTTTCGGACATGCTATAAAAAATATATTTTTTCATAAAGTGAAAAATATAATTTCAAATAACAATTGTAACATATTTTTAGATTATACATGACAACATAAAATCTAATCCAACACTAACATAAAATTTAATCTAATAGTTTCATGTTTTAGTGTTATATAATGATATCTTTGTAAATTAATTATTAGCGAGCGGATTTGGGGACGAGTTCGGTTCGAGTATTAATAATCTCATCTCCGACCCCAAACTCGACTTTGACTAATAGGGAAAATCTGAACCCAACCTCTAACCTGATCAACTTAGTTTTCTACGTCAAAATCAGAACGGGTCCAAGATGGGCCTCGCGGGTTCGGACCCCATTGTCATGCCTAGTTGCAATGAGTACTTTGGTAAAAAAAAAAAAACATTAATGGTATTTGAATTAAAATATATTTTTTTATGAATAATTTATTTTTTTACTTTTGATGTTTTTAATTATCTTGTGTGATCTTATTTATTTTTTTTATTTATAAATAAGTTACTCTTTCTAGAAAGAATATATATAATTATGATTTTCTTGTATTATCTTTTTTACTGTTTTGAGTTATATATTGTTTATCAATTTATATTTTTTTTCTTTTATTAACACTCGTTTTGGTCTTTTATCTTTTAAAATATTTATTTTGGTTCTTAATTTATTAAAGACTAAAATATGTTTTTCGTCCATATAAATATCGAAAAGTTCGAAATCCATCTTGCAAAATTTTTCAGTATATTTTTCGTCCTCGTAAAATTGAAATTTGTTATTTTTTGACTTGGAACTAAACTTGGACGAATTCAAACCTAAGTGTCCACTAAAAATTGGACACATGGAGTTATATTTCCTCTTTTTCTTTCTCCAATTCTCTCTCCTTTGACCCCCTTCGATTCTCCTTCGATCATAGTGCCATCACCACCCTACCCATCTCCTCCGCGTCATGCCACCACCTGCAATACCTCTTCTCTCTCCCACCGTGTGCCACTACCTGCACCAACTAGCACAACACGCATGACGATGTCAGGGTCGCAGATGGTGATATGGTGGTGATGGAGATGTTCGACGATGTTGGGGTCACATATTTGAGGGAGAGAAGAATGCGCGCAATGTTTGGTGGTTTGATGGCGGCGACGCTAGGGTGGTGTTTGGTAGTGGTTGTTATGGGTTTGGGAGAAAGGTTTTTTTATATTTAAAAAAAAACAAATCCTACAATTTGTGGCCGGTTTTAACATTCACAAATTGCGATTTGATTTTTTTAAAAAAAATCTTTAATTTGTGATGATTTTTAAATTCCAAAAATTATATTTTAAAATATAAATTAAAAAATGTCTAGTAGGTTCAGATCCCTAAGCCTAATTCTAGATAAAAAAAACACATTTCAATTTTACGAGGATAAAAAAATACCAAAATTTTTGCATGAATGAATTCTGAATTTTTTGATATTTATAGGGATAGAAAACGTCTTTTAGCCTTTATTAAATTTAGGCCCTCATCCTTTCAAAATAGTAATCATCATCTATTTTAGATCATGATCTTATATTTTTTTTTTACTGATTTAAGAAGTGAAAAAACTTCAAATATTTTGTATTTTATTTAAAATATTATAAAATTATACGAGGAGTTTATGTTAAAATTTAAAAAATAAATGTTAAATTTAAATATTTTTATAATTTTAAAATATGAAATGGTAAAATAATTCAATTATTTTATAGTTATGTTATAAATAAAAATAATTTTTTATAATTATAATATTAATGTTTATAAAAATGTTTCGAACAATTTAACATACAAAACTTAATTAATTTAGATGCAGATTATTGAGATCTAATACTACTTAAAATAAATTAGTTATTATTATTTTAATTCCTAATAGAAAATTTTATATTTCAATAGAATTTGTGAAGATGAGTTGTTATAAGTATTTAATATTATCCTCAACTTATGAAAATAAAATGTACTAACTGTTAAGTTATTTAATTTATGTACTTTTTCTCTTGTTAATATAATTGTAAAATATTATCTTATAAAAAAGTATATTAGAAGTAAATATATTATAATATGACGTAAATATATTAAAATTAACATAATATAAAATAAAATTTTAATATAAAAAATAATTTATTTTAAGTAATTTCATCTAACTTAATTAATTATTATATTTAAAATTATTCAAAATAGTGTATATTGACTTTAAATAGTAAAATCATTTAAAATTATATGAACTTTATATTACATACAATTAATATAAAACTCAGGTATAAAATAATTTTTACTATATAATATAAAATATAAAATATTTTTGAAGATAAATTATGTTTTATGTTCCTCTAAAATTACTAATATTTGAATTCTGTCCCTCAAAACTTTTTCTTATTATTTTGGTCTCTTTAATTGTGACATGTATTATTTTTAAGTGTTATCTAAATCATTTTTATTCTTGTATAAAGAATTACCTAAAGCACTTTTAGGATAAAAAATGATACATTTTAAATTTAGTGGGAAAAATTATTTTAAAATTAGAAGGATGAAAATATTATGAAGAATTTTAGAGGGACCATATTCAAACATTAATAATTTTAGAGGAAACTAAAACTTAATTTATCGTATTTTTAATATATTAAAATATATACTATTAGTATTTAATATGCAACTAATTAAAGTGAAAATAAATAAATTTAAAAAATGATGAGGGGTATTTTTCGATAAAATAATTTAATAAATTTTAATAAGATTATATTATTTCATATTCATTAAATTAATATTATTCATCAAACACATTAGTAAATAAATAAAAATGTGACCCGGGATTTACTTTTGGGCCGGATAACTGTGCTCTTCAATTTATACTAATTTATATTATTTTCTTTTTCATCCATATCCAACACATTGTTAGATATGCATATATGAATTAAATGTTAAAATTTTATGTTTCAATTAATTAAAGTAGATTAATATTTAAGATAATTATGACAACTATTTATTACCAGTAAATTTTAAGTTTATGTGAACATATTAAGTGAGTTTATTAGATTATCAAATAAGGTGATATAAACTTAAATAGATAAATGTCAATATTGACTTATTAGAGAATAATAAAAATTTTATTAGATTAACACACTGTAAGAAAATTATGATTTTTAATATATTGAGTCGTATAGTTTCTTTTTTTTTTAATCTAAAGAGTTACAAAGAATCCTATTATGAAATAAAGAGATATCATTGAAAAAGAATCACAAGGTTGATTTCATTGTTCATGTTGGTGATGAATAATTATCAAGATCTTATAATAATTGTTCAAAAATATTTTGATTAGGAATCAATTATAAATTCAAATATTTTATTTAATTCTTAATAATGAAGCATGTTCTAAATCTTATGACTTTTGATGAATTATGCTAGACATGTGCTTGTAAATATAACTTCCACGTAAAGAATAAAAACTACGGATTAAAGGATTAAGATTTTAAACAAGTGGTAACAGAAACAAGTTTTCATTATTTGATTATTAGGACTTAACATTTTCAATTATATACAAATCTGGATGTGATTTTTCTTTTATTGATCCCGCTTTGAATACGGTTTTGGTATCTAAAAAGTTTTTCTTTTCCGTTCGATAGAAAATCGTAATGGACACTAACAGTATTTTACGATTATTATAGGGGATAATATATGTCTTATATGGGCTCGAGCTTATTGTTGTTTTATATGTTTTACACGTATATCAGGGAATGCTTATTTGGAATTTGCCATTTTGATTGTTAATATAAGGCTTCATGTTCTACGATTCACTGATTTCATTATAAGGTAGTTACATATGGCATATCAAGAGTTTGTGAATAATAATTGGATCCAGTAAATTGATATAAGTGTGGTTTTACAAGAAATGTGACCTCATGTTATATAAGGAAAGTTTCTTATGGTTTTAAAGAATGATCACCTTATAAATGATTGACAAATTTCTCAGTTTGGGACTATTTTACAAACTTTTTTTCAGATTGAGGCTCTTTTCAAACTATTTATCAGGGGATGTTGTTTTTGCACGTACCCAGCATGCAAATCGCAATTGGGAGTGGCGACTTCATGCATGGTTGACACATGACGAGCGCTAGAGGGATGCGCCAACCTCGTTGGCGATTTCAGCCCACGTGAAGTGGGAAGCGCCAGTACTGTTGGCGCTTTGAGCATGCTGTGTGACGTCCCGTCGGAGCAGCAGGCTAGGTGCAGAAGCTAGCTCTGCAGGTTTGCAGAGAAAACGCAAATGCCATTGGCGATTTGCTTTGAGTTGAAGTCGCAGATACCATTGGCGTTTTGTGTGGTTCTTCGTTTAAAAGCTGGGTCATGGCATTCATTCTTTGCCTGCATTCCTTGCTCCTTGCTTTCGAGTTTGCTTGTGTTATCCGAGAGAGTGAAATACTTGTGTCAAGAGAGAGAGCTACTTGCTTGTTGTTGTTGTTGTTGGTGTTCTTCCATTTTCTTAAAAATTTGTAAGATACATTGAATCTTTTGTATGTTTTTATTTATGTAGATGTTTATATTTTGATAATGGAATGGTTTTAGGTAGTGTAAGCTAATAATTTTGTATAGTTTAGTTTTAATTCTTAATGTTATATGGTAGATTAGATTTAGTTTAAATTTTTTATATGGTAAATTAGAAATAATTTTACATACTCTAAGTTATTAATTTTTATATTATAGATTAAGTTTAGTTGAAATTTTTTATATAATAGATTAGGAATAGTTTTAGGTACCATAACTTATTAATTTTAGATTAGGAATAATTTTAGGTACCATAACTTATTAAGTTTAGATTAGCTTTAGTTTAAATTTTGTATATGGTAGATTACATTTAGTTTAAATATTTAATATCATAGATTAGGAATAATTTTATGTATTGTAATTTATTAATTTAAAATTAGGTCTGAATTAAATTTTTTATATTACATTAGTTTTAGTTTCATATGTTATGTTTAAATTAGAATAGCTTTACGTATTTTAAATTATTGATTTTGTATGTTAAATTATTTTACTCGTAATTATTTGAAGTCATTAATTTTGTATATAGTAGATTACATTTAGTTTAAATATTTGTTATGATAGATTAAGAATAATTTTATGTAGTGTAAATTATTAATTTTAAATTAGGTTAGAATTAAATTTTTTATATTACGTTACTTTTAGTTATTATTAATTTCATATGTTATGTTTAAATTAGAATAGTTTTACGCATTTTAAATTATTGATTTTGTATGTTAAATTATTTTAATTTTTAGTTGAAAATATAAATATTATTTTATATATTTAAATTTATATTTGTATGTAATTTAATTTATTTATATAATATATATGAATTAGGTTATTTGTATAATATATTTTGTTATTGAAATTAAAAAAAATATAATTTGTTATTTATGTAAAGTTGTGTTTGGATGTGATTTAATTTATTTGTATAATACATTTAAATTTCTGTGATTGTATATTATATTTTGCTATTGAAATATGTAATTTTTGAAAAATATAATTTGTTATTTATTTTAAGTTGTGTTTGCATGTATTTGAAATTATTTGGAGAGTATATTTTGAAATTATTTTAATTAATTTTTTGTAAATATACTTAATTTGTGTATGTATAATTAATGTATAAATTTTATCGTCAATTAATTGTATTATATTTTATTTTGTAGGATCAATGACATCTTCGTCGTCATGCTCATCAAGTATACAAACTAGGTCTGGTCCAATTGAGGGTGACGTTTTGTGGATTTGGAATGGGGAACCAGACAGAAAATTACACATCAGACGAGTAGTCCCGACGTATCAAGGTGAAGAACAAATACCAGAGGAAATTGTTCCTCTGCTTCGGCAATCTGGGTTTTATTGGATAATGAAGATGGGATACCTAAAGATAAATGCGGCCTTAATTAGTGCGTTCATTGAAAGATGGAGGCCCGAAACACACACGTTTTACTTGAGATGCGGAGAGGCTACCATTACTCTTCAAGATGTGTCAGTTTTATTAGGTCTTCATACTGACGAGGCACCATTAATTGTGGCGTCCCTAAATTAATGACTGATTTAATAGTAATAATTTAAATAACAAAAACCATGGTAAATTTTTTTTTCTTCTTTTTCTTTTTCATTTCTTTCTCTTTTCACCATAACTAGGTTTAGAAGGAAAATCCTCACTATAAAGTCCTGAATGGCCAGTTCACAACTCTATTCGGAGTCATTTCTTTCTTATCGCTCATAATTCTCTAAATTATTTTGCTGTTTCAAAAAGGAAGAATATACCAGCCATTACTTTAGGTCGTCACGTGAAAATAAAAGGATAAAATACAGTCGATAAACTCTTTTACAAATAAAGTTGCTAATGCTTTCTTTTCAAATAACAAGATCGATCATAAATGCATTCATCATTTAAAGCTGTCCAAAATATGGGAGTTTTACACAATATATAGTGTCATCCAGAGCAAAGGTGTCCATAGTGGTGGCTTCAGCCACATGTATACAATCATCAAATTCCTATACATCAGGTCTACACATACAAAAACAAAAGAGTAAACCTAACAGTCAGTCCTAGATACACCCACCCTCAAAAATATATAAAACTAATCCATGGAACTGTCCACTCCACCGTGTGCTGAAGCGTCCGTGCAGGTTCATCTGGATGCACCAAAGAAGTAGCCGTGAATCGAATGGTGCCTCGAAATCGGCACCTCGTGTTGCCTTCGAGGGTCTCCCAAGCTCCCTCTAGGCACTCCATCTCTACTCGATCACGGATTAGCTGCGCCGCCATCACGATCTACAAGAAAGAAAAGAAAGGGGTAGACTCTTTTACAAGAATCTAACTATGCCACCGCACAATGCGTCTCATAACCACTACATGCAATTAAAAGGAGTATCTTAAGGCTTTTCATCTCTGGTAATCGATTACACAGCCTTGGTAATCGATTACCAGAGGCTAAACTTGAATTACACAGCCTCAGGACATGAAATATGCAAAAATGCACTGTGTAATCGATTACACATACCTGGTAATCGATTACCAGTGACCCATCCCTCTGTGTAATCGATTACACAGGCTGGTAATCGATTACCAAAGGCTCCCTTAGTTTCCTGACTTCGTTTTTCAAGCCTAGTAATCGATTACACCCCGTGGTAATCGATTACCAGAGACCATCTTAGCTTCCTGTCTTCATTTTTAAGCCTTGTAATCGATTACCCACCCTTGGTAATCGATTACCAGAGACTATATCTCACATATCAATCAAGTTTCACAGCTGGCCAGCCACCACAAGCCTTTGCTTTGTGGTCTTTGTTCCTTTTATCTGTTGACTGCCAGGAGCTCGCCTGTTTAGGTACATCACAGGTTCTCACTGACCGACTATGCCCGGGTTGGGTCGGGATTGGTCAAGCTTGGTTTTGGGCAATAGCACCCCACCTGACGTCCCCAAGGTCTCCTGACCCCCGCGACATATCTCCAGGTACCACTCTGTGGTCAACAATAAAAGCAGGAAGTTTCACCCTTCAACACTTTCTCATCTCAAGCTTGTAGGATTATGGGGTACCCATCACATGTGGTACTAGGTGGCGGTCGGGCGATGGTGCACAACAAGTTTTCCACATCCACAAAGCGCGCATAAACCCACCATCCCCTGTTGCCCACCTCCAACTGAGCTCACGTACTCCCACGTAGCCCATATCCTCTTTTCTCTCAACACCGGGTCCCCATCAATCCTCCCAAGCTTTCACAACATCCAAGCAAAACAAAATTCAAACAGCACAAGCTATTACAGCCAAGCAAAACAGAGCAAAGGCAGAAAACTCTGCCAAAACACCAACCAAATCACAGCTTTTCTCACTTAAAGACCCCAGTAACAATTCCTTCGTTCCGGTTCATTAACCGTTGGATCGACTCGAAAATTTTACTGGAAGTCTCTAATACTTAAGCCTACATTGTGACCGTTGGGATCTACTAGCAAACATCCAGAACTCATTCTGTACTACTCTTTCCACAGCCAACCACACACAAGCATTTTTCTGCACAAAGCCAAAATTCTGCTGCACCTATTTTGACAGCAAAATTCTGCATAAGTGCAGATTTTCGAAAATCACACTTTCCCTCATCCAATATTGCCCTAATCAATTCCTACAAGTCCCAAATCATGTATCAATCATGTCTAAACCAAAGTCAAGCTTTAAAGCACAACAACACAGAATCTAGGTGTCCAACACCCCTCAATTCAATGGGTTTTCTAGGTTTGAGAAGTGAAATTTAGAATGAGGTAAATTTGAAGCAAACTCTCACCTCACACCAGTCCATAACATCTATTTAGACTTGTTCAAACTGGATTTACACCTAAAATTCCACCGAATCAAATTTTGACTCTTCAACACCCAAATTTGCCCTAGAAATGGCTCTTTGTTCACTTTGATCATTTGTTCTTCTCTCTAGCACAGTTCAAGCTTTCTCCCAAGTCCTAAATGACATTTCAAGCTAGTATTAACTCACTTTAACTTTCATTTACCACAGAATTCAGACTTAGCCTTCCAACTCTCAAAGCCTCACTCTTTTTCCACTCATAACGCCACATTCTCACTTTCCAACCCTAGGTTAACTCTACATTTCATCTCTAACAGTTTTCCATGGGCAATTTTCAGCATACAAACATCACAAACATCATCACAAAACCCTAAAACAGAATGGGTATGTCTAACTCATCCAAACATGGCGATTTCAACAAGCTTTCAACAAAAGTCTTCACAAATAACTATCATGAAGCAGAAAACTAGCAAGACTACCCATCATATCTCCCAAAACCCCATACCCATGAAATCAAAGGAGAAAGAAGTCCACCCAAACCTGAAATTTCGAAGTCCCACTCGTAGCCACGCACTTCACGACTCCAAAAATGCTCTCCTTTCGCGATTTGGAGCAGAAATGAGCACCAAAGGTTGGAGCTTTGTTGGGGTTTCAATGGAGAATGGAGGAGAAGGAAAAAGCAACGTGAGGAAGAGGGAGAGCTGTCTGAAAAAGTGTGGGGGCTGAGTGAAGAGAGAGAGAAAAGCTTTTTGGTTTTAAAATAAAGGGTTTTCTCTTTTTCTATTATTTTATTTATGCAATGCCACATGTCTCCATTTGAGTGGAGCAAGAAGGGCCACTTTCCCTTTTGACTGTGATCCATACTCAGCCACAAAAGTGAGGAAAATCTGACCTTTGAAACACTAAAATCCTGCCTCGGTTTGCGTGCCGTTTCTCTGGTTCCAGTTTCTCGCGTTTCTCTGCGTCCGTCGGGGCCAGTTTTTTGAAAGTAACCAATATATATATCAAAACGCTCAGAATAAAACCCCGAGCGTGGTTCAGAGGTTGGTTTCATTAAATTCTAAGTCGCACGCAAAACGATGATTTTTAAACTAATTAATTAAGAATTAACCCATAACCTCCCAGTTATGGATTTCTCTTCCTTAATTAGCCTAACCCGCATATCTTGCCCCCACTATTCCTACTTCTACCCAGAACATATAGGCATATACACTGAATAATACTTATATATATAATCATTCAAAATACATCGTTTCCAAAAACTCCGGGTAGAAATTTCTAGGATGTTACATTAATTGGTTCAACAAATCTTGATTGGGCCGATTTATGTGAATAATTATTAGGAGTCAAACCATAGGAAGGCGAACTTGAAGGCAGTGTGGTAAAATTAAGTTGGCTGACTCATCATTTTTCTCACATTAATATTGATGAGGGGTAACGTTGAACAATTACAAAGGTTTACCCGTGCGTGGATCCTTCGATTCATAGGAGGTGTCCTCTTTGTTAACAAAAGTAGTAGCAGAGTTTCCTTAAGGTACCTACAATTTTTACGTGACTTTGAACAGTGCAGCACGTATGTGTGGGGACCTGCCGTGGTTGCGTATTTATATAGAGAGATGTGCAGCGCCACTGATTACAAAGTTAAATCAATCGGAGGTATGTGCATCTTAATCCAAATGTAGGCATGAGAACGATGCACGACTTTGGCTCCAAAGAGAACGCCTCCCGTCATAGAAAATAAACCACTCGGACACAGGTTTGTCGTTTAAAAAATTAGACTTGAATTGAAAATATTTAATGATGGAACGTGTTGACAATGATGATTTCATTTTTATTGTAGGTGGTTGCGACGTGGAAATCAACATATTGGTAATGATGATCTTAGAGTTTTCGGTCGCAAATTGGATCCGATGAAACGACATGAGGTAAGAAGATCGTAATGTATTGGTTAAATGAAATGTTAATATGTTATGTTTGACTGAAAATTGACAAGTGTGTTGTTATATGCAATTTGTCTGGGAGCCATACATAGCAACTGTGATGGCAGCGTTGCCTCCAATTTGTGTGGTTGGAAGTGTAGCCTGGTTCGCAGTGGTGCCACTGATTTGTTTCCATGTTCTTGAGTGGCATCAACCCGATAGAGTTTTACGACAATTTGGATTGCAACAACCTATTCCCGGGTGTCCTTCGCAACTGCAGAATCTCCATGGCATAACGCTCAAAGGCAAACAAGATGAGAATTGGTTCCACCTGTTGGCCCCAATTATTAGTCAGTGGAACAATCGAGCTGAGTTTAGGGTCGACGTTTATCCTCGACAGGAGGTCCTACTGGGTTTTAACTGGATTACATGGTGGGGTATAGGCGTAAAACAAAGATGTTTGTTGACACAAACAATGCAAGCACAACTACATTGGTATTTATCTGTTTTTCAATGTTTAACTTCTAATTATTTTGTTAAGCATGAGCATTAATTTCTTGACGCTAATAATTGTAGGGTGAAGTTGTGGAGACTTTACAGTATATGGTGTCACCACAAAGCAGCCGGAGGAAAAACTTGAGAAATCTTAGGGAACTGCTAGAGATGTCGTTATCGCTGCCGGAATACACATGTGAGCCCGCTTAGAGGTAAGGGATGAGTTTATCGCAATTGGGGTTATAATGAACATGTGTATGGATCCTTAGAGGATTAAATTTGGTTTATTTTGAGATGTTTATTGAATTATAATTTTTCCTTTATGATTATAAATATGATGTGGTTGTGCTTGACGGACCAACGGATGTCTTGATGCGAATTGGTTGATAAAATTGAGTGCTCTTGGTGTTTTCATGTTTTTGACCTATGATTTTGATTCATTGATTTTGATATGATTGTGTGCAATTGTTTGAGGGATTTTACTCCCTATGTTGTGAGAAGCATTTTTGTATAAATTATTTATACGTTGGACAAAATTCGCTAGATTGACATGATAAATTGTTATATTGAGATTATGACATTGTGATTCAAATTGTGAGTAAGTGACAAATTGAACCTCTAATGAATGATGAAATACATATGTATTGAGATGTTGTGTGTATTGAGTTGTGAGTTATGAATTATGCAATCACACAATTGTAAGACCCTTTAAGGGCGAATAGTTTTGGCGCGACGAGTATTATGATGGGATCCACGATGGGAACCCAACGAGTTGAATCACTTTGAGGCACGATGAGTTAAAATGATTTTGAAAACAATTGAGTAGTTGTGTGTATTCCATAGTTCATAGGTAAAGTGTATATAATTTATGAGGTGTGATAACATGTTACTTTGGGGTTATACCATTGTGATTGAGACTGAGCGTATGTGATAAATTGAGTATGTATTGACTTGTAATATATACATGCATTGAGATGTTGTGTGCATTGAGTTGTGAGCTATGAATCGTATAATCACACGACTATAAGACTCTTAAAGGGCGACGAGTTAATGCACGACGAGTATTGTGATAGGAGTCACTGTGGGGACCCAACGAGTTTAATCACAAGTGCGACTAGATAAAATTATTTTTTAGAATAATTGAGGAGTCGTGTGTTTTGTACAATTCATAGATAGAGTCTATTTGCTAAAATGTTTTCTGGGTTGGACTTGAATCAGGAGGGAGAGGCCTTGATGGACTCTTCGGAGTCTAGGCCTTAGGGGTAAATACACTCGGCTTGAGTGCTCCTTTAAGCCTGTGTCAATCCCACATGATTGGAGCATTCTCGCAAGACAGCGTGACCTTGACTGATCTCCCTATGATTTTACCTAGTGAGAGTGACCTGACTTACTAGTGTGTGGTCTGTTTTGTCATGTACTCCTAGGCGCCCGATGAGTGTATTGATGTGATAGTCATTGGGGTCTAGTTGCATTTGTTGTAGAGATGAAAGTTGTGATGGTTCCATTATTGACTCATGAGATGAATCCAATTGTTATAGTGAAAGTCTAAAGATAAATAGTGTATCAATGTGCGCCTAAGGAATTGTGATATAATTGTTAAAATATGTATCCCAAATGCGAGTTTGTTGAAATTTTGTGTTTCAATAATTAATGTGGGCTAATATTTAAGACAATCATAATAACTATTTATCATTAGTGGACTTTAATTTTATGTGGTCAAAGTAAGTGAGCTTCTTAGACTACAAAATAAGGTGATATGAACTTGAATTAGTAGATGTCAGTGTTGGCCCATTAGGGAATAATGAGAATTCTATTAGGTTAACACACTATAAGAAGACTATGGTCCCCAATATATCGAGTTGTCGTACATAGTTTCTCTTCTCCCCATCTGAAGAGTTACGAAGGTCCTATAGTAGAATAAAGAGGTTTCGGTTGAGGAAGAACCATAAGGACGTTGACTACATTGTTCATGTTTGTGATTTACATTGTTCATGTTCATGGATAGCCGCAAAGGTCTTACAACAGTTGTTGAAGAATGCTTACATTAGGAACTAACTACGATTCATATATTTTATATAATCCTTAATAATCAAGCATGTTGTAGATCCTATTTGGTGAATTGTCCTAGAACATGTACCTTTGAATCTAACTTTCGCATAAAGAATAAGGATTAAAGGATTAAGATTTTCAACATTAAATCACTTCCATTTTCCTCTCTGTCAGTGCGGGCCCCATTAGGAGATAATGAAAATTCTGTTAGGTTAACACACTATAAGAAGAATATGGTCCCCAATATAGGATTTGTCGTACATAGTTTCTCTTCTTCCTATATGAACAGTTGCAAAGGTCCTATTGTGAAATAAAGAGGTTTTGGCTTAGGAAGAATCACAAGGACGTTGGCTTCATTTTTCATGTTCGTGATGAATAGTCACAATGATCTTATAACAATTGTTGAAGAACACTTACAGTAGGAACTAACTACGAATCCAAACATTTTATCTAATGCTTAATAGTCAAGCATGTCTTAGATCTAAGGACTTTTGGTGAATTGTCTGAGAACATGTACCTATGAATCTAACTTTCGCATAAAGAATAAAGAATAATGAATAAAAGATTAAGATTTTCAACATTAAATCACATCCATTTTCCTCTTTGTCACATACTAATATCCAAAAATAATTGGATCCAACATTATTTTTATTTTAGTCACAGGAAAATTGAAAGGATTTCCATCTAGAATTTGAGAATAAGCATATACTTTATAGCAGCATTGTCTTCGACCAAAGCCCTAACAAAATGATGAATTATATAAACAATCTGGCATGCACCAAAGAAAAAAGAGTAATGATATATGTACATTTCAAAATGGAGTGGATTGGGTGGAAATAAGAGAGAGATAAGAAGAAAAGAAAAAAAAAATGTAGAGAGAGAAAGTAATACATATGATAGATGATGTGATTAAAAAAAGAGTAAATTACACTCACACCTCCTGTGTTTTTTTCAAATTGCACTCGACACCCCTCCTTTTTGCACCCTACAGAAAACCCCTTAATTGTTTAGCTCACATTAACCCAGACCCCCTCCCTCCTAAACATCATTTAATAATTTAACAGAAAGTAAGTACATGCTGGTTACATGACTTTTAATGAAAATTTATGTCTTAAATACCCTCATCTTCTTCCTCACACTTGTACCCCCTGTGTTTTTTCCAAATTGCATTCGACACCCTTCCTTTTTTGCATCCTATAAAAACCCCTTTAATTGTTTAGCTCACATTACACCTAGACCGCCTCCTTCCTAAACACCATTTAATAATTTAACAGAAAGAAGGTACATACTGGTCACATGACTTTTAATGAAAATTTATGTCTAAAATACCCTCATTTTCGTCCTCACACTCGCACCCCCTACGTTTTTTCGAAATTGCACCCGACATCCCTCCTTTTTTGCCCCCTACAAAAAATTCTTTAATTGTTTAGCTCACATTACACCTAGATCCTTTCCTTCCTAAACACCATTTAATAATTTAATAGAAAGTAGGCACATACTAGTCACATGACTTTTAATGAAAATTTATGTCCATAAAAGACATGACACCATTTTCAACCCGAAAATATTTTAACAATGTTCATTCTTTTTCTTTTTTCTCTTATTGGACATGAACCTAACTTTTTGTTGGACGTGAATCTACCTTGTTGGTACGCATATGTTAACACCCTTCCTTCTTCTTCTTTTTCTTCTTTTAGTTTAATTTTTTTGGTGCGAATGCCTATTGATTGAATATGGTCCTTTGCTTCAAATTTTAGAGTTTTGCTCCTGTATTTGTGTTTTTAACTCCTTTCTTTGAAATATTTATTTTTGATGGCTAGGTGTTTGATATAATGTCTCAATCAAGAGCTGCATCTTCTTCAAGTGTTAGTAATAATGAAGTAAGAGTCAAATATTTAAGGAAAATTGTTATTGCCTTAAGAAAGGTTCACTTACAAAGTCAATTGTTAATTTGTTATTGAGTATTTAACAAATATGTTATAGCAATTTCGTCTACTCACATATTTCATAGGGGGGGTAAAAGTAATGTAAAAAAGGGAGAGGTATCGGGTTCAATTTGAGAAAAATAAAAGGGTACAAGTGTAAAAAAGATGTTAGGACAATTTAGTCTACTCACATATTTCAATTGATATTAGTTAATGACGTTAACAGAAGGGGGGGGTAAAAGTAATTAAAAAAAGGGAGGGGTATCAGATGTAATTTGAGAAAAACACAGGGGTGTGAGTGTAATTTACTCTTTAAAAAAGAGAGAGAGATAGAGAGAAAATGAATGAATGCGTGTAAGAAAAAGACTAAATGGAAGATTGTTTATAGGAGTTTGTACATAGCACGAAGGTGAATAGGTTTGGTAGTGATTGTTGCATTAATTTGTTAACAATTTCAAAAGTATAAGTCTCACACAACTTGCCATTATAACTCTTAAAACGTCTTCATTATCTAAAATGTGTTTAAAATTTACATACAAACTAGTAAGGGGACTTGAATGCACAAGATAGGGGTGCACATGGCATTGAACTATTAGTGGTTGGAGATAGGAAAGTTCACTTTGAAGCAAAGAAAAATGGACAAAACTTAATGATATATATATATATATATATATATATATATATATATATATATATATATATATATATATATATATATAATTGTGCATTTTTCACTCAAATGATGACATGCAACTATATTTTCTCTCTCTAAATTCTACAAACATATTTAATGGAAGTTAATTAATGGGTGATGTGTCATTATTTTCTCCTATTTCTTAACCTTTTTTGTCACCATTTTAATTATTGATTAGCCTTAATTGTCAAATTAATTATGTAGTTTTATCATTTGGGCCTACTTGACTAATTTTGTGTTTTTAATTTAATTTCAAGAGAATTATAAACAATTAGGCTTGAATCCATAATTGGGCTTGGACTTGAAGAGAACAGACAATTTTATTTTATCAAATCTTATCTTATCCATATTTTATTTCATCTAGATTTTATTTTATCCAATCTTATCTTATCTTGTCCAAATTTTATTTTATTTCGTTTATGGGCTTGGACTTAAAATAGATTTGTAAGCTTTGGGGCTGAGGACCTATATAACAGCACCAGGGTTTTAGTTTTAGGAAGTTTTTTCGAAGAGGAGAATAATTCTAGGGTTTTAGAATTCCAGTTTTTACTGTTCATGCGCACTGTTCACGTAGAATAAAATTCATTTTCTACAATTTCGTTTCTGCTTCAATCTACAATTTCGTTTTCTACTGATGAATGGAAGGCTAAGTCTCCAACGTTGTTTTCTCTTGAGGATCAAGCACAACTCTCTTTGAGGTTTTGTTATTACTATTGAATTCTGATCAGTTTTTCCTCTTCACCAGTTAATCTGTATTTGTTGCTATTAATCCATGCATGCTTAGTGCTTGATTAATTGTCTCTGCACTTAATTTACGTTCATGCTTAATGATCAGTTTCGTTCATGATTAATTGGTGTATGTGTTGCTTAATCACATAATGACAACCTTATGTTAATTTCCGCTTAGTAATTTAATTTAGGGTTTGATTAAGTGGTTGAACTGATTAAGGATAAATTCTCATAACATAGGATAAGAGATTTGCTTGTGAATCAAGGGGAGGGGAAACAACATGTTTTAATTCTGTTATTTTCTAATTCAAATTTGCTTGCTGTTTAATTTACAAAAACAAACAACCCCCCAATTCGTTACTGTTTTATCATTATCTATTATGAACGTTGGTTGACCATTGCTCGTTGGGAGACGACCAAGGATCACTTTCTAGATACTGCATTTTTAATGTTTATTTGATTCGGGTACGGCCTCGATCAAATTTGAAACATTGTTAATTATAGATATCGATATGATTTTTAAGATACTCATTAGAAGAATTAATAATTTTATCATATATAACTATTTATGGATGAATGATAGGATAAAAATCCTTAATAATGTCACTATATATATTATTTACTCTTAGTCGATATAGGAAAAAAATTAGACCTTGACAATAGCAATATGAGGAATTTGACATGAGTTTTATCAAGACAAATAGCTTAAAGCAACTCCTTGTATAAATTAAGTGTAGGGTAAATATCCATTTTGGTCTCGAAATGTTTGAGATAGTGACAAATTGATTCTTGAAAGATGAAAAATTTAAATTTAGTTTCCAAATGTGCAAAAAGTAAGACATATTGGTCCCGCCGTTAAATTTGTGAGACAGTTTTGTCATTAAGTTGTAATGTTCAAGGATCAATTTGACAATAAGTTATATTTATCAATAATCAATTTGACATTAAGTTGTAAAATTTTGAGACCAATTTGTTATTAAATTGTTCATATGACTAATTTATTGCACTTTTTGCAAATTCAAAAATTAAATTTGAATTTTTTTTATCTTTTAGGAAACTTATCACTGCCTCACCCTTTCAGGAACCAAAATAGAAATATACCATTAAATGTATGAGATACGACCCAGGATTTGGCTCTTAACAACTTTCATTATCAAACCCAACACCTACCTTTTATATGAAGTAAAAAAGGAAATCAACAACTTCTCACTTAATTTGTTCATTACATAATTGCTAGTTTAGATTTGAAACATCAACTTGCTATAGCTGAAACACATAAATTTGGTGGTTCTTAGTGTATGGAAACAGACAAAACATACAAAAAACACAAAAATGAAGTCTATGTGTTCACAAATCTGCAGTTCTTCCTAACTTCCCCTGTGAAGAAGCTTTCTGAGTTTGTGATATTTCCCATTTTCACCATTGACTCCGAGAATTGTCGGAAAAAAGCAAGAGGGTCTGCTGCATACTTCTTCACAAGCTGTCTAGTTTCAATTCCAAACACACTTGAGTACATTTCTTGGTCTGAGTTGAGAAGTCCCTCCCCATTTAGTAGTAATTGGTAGAAAGAATTGTCAAAGAGATTAGGTGTCATGTAGTCCATTGCTGTTATGTTATTGTCTCCTCCCCCCATAGGTGGACAAACAGATTTTAAGTTGCTGAGGTGACTCTCAGAGATTGGATTTTTCATTGAAGTTGATTCAAAGTCTCCGTAAATTCTTGACCGGAAATTCTTACACTGTGCCATGCCAATGGTGTGGGCTCCTGCAGGCTTAGTGATCAGAAAATGTGGTATGAAGAAAGTGCTACATACAGCTAGGTATCTTTGGAGCAGCAGGGCAAGATGAGGAGGTAGATCACGATACTAGTGATCATATTATGATTATTGTTAGTTCAACTTAATAGATTGTATGAGTTTTTTTGTGGTTAAAACTTAAGACAATCTTTTTAGAAACTTAGTTGACACTACTCTTTATAAGCTTGCTAGAATAATAATATACCTGATGGTAACATACACTTCATCTAGAATTTGTTTATTAAACTGTATCTATCTCATAAGTGACATTACTAGTTAAAAAAATGTTAAGGTCTATTAGTCATGAAATTCATATATTCAGTTAGTTATTTCCTTGTTTTAATTCAAACATTTGTATGTTCTATTTAGGCAGTCTAGCTGTCTGCCGTGTTTACTTGAAGTTGTCATATTTACATGATATAGTTTTGGCTGCTACTGGTAGCAACTACAACTGCAGACAAAACCCACTGTCTTCAGGATCTGAATGAAGAGCCAATAAATTTTCTTTTTTTGTTTTTCAAAGTTAGTTTAATATATTTGTTAATTCGCATAAATATTCCAAATGTTTAATAATATTCATTTAGGTCTTGATATATTTCAAAGTTTCAAAAATGATATGTATCATCATTTACAAATGACGAGACATATATCTAAGTATATCAGATCTTAGAATGATTGTTAATGTGACATATCTAAATGCATGTCTTATCATCATTAAATGATGATAGATACTATTTAAAATAAATAAATTTATGAGGACTAAAATTGACAAAAGATTTTTTAAAGGACTAAAATCAAAATTTGTCATATTTGTGAAAATTAAAAACATATTTAAACCTTCAAAGTTTTATTCATTAATATACCTGCAAGGGCTACCATATCCGTGACAGATAGTCCTTGGTAAAGAAACTTGGCAATGATAGACAGAAGGCTCTCATCTGGAGTGGCAAGATTGGTGTTGGCAAGATCAAAATTTGCAGTGACAGAATCCTTCCTTCCCACAGGAACATCCCAGTAAGGTCCACCTACCTGCAAAAGATCAGAGGACAGAGGCATGTGCATAATTCTAGTAACTTATATGTAGAAAATTAAAGATTAAAGCTTATGAAAAAACATGGTATAAACTATGTGATAAAATCTAGAAGCAAGCAGTGTCTTTTACCAGAATAACAGCATCTCTGGCTGCAATAGTGAGAATATCAGCGCAAGAAACAATTCCAGGGCACTCTGATTCAACTATGTTCTTGATCTTATCAACAATTCCCAAGCCTTTTAAAGAGTGGATGTTGGTAGCGGCGTTTTTCTCACCTTTAAGTGTGATTGTGTCATCAAGCAAAACTGATCCATCGCAGCCCTGAGCCCAAGAATGTAACATTTTGTTAGTGTGTATTTACTTTTTTCTCATTAGATTCATATTGGCTTTCTAAAAATGAAACTATAGAACTACTAATAGTACCATAATTACCAGGTACGTGGTACGGGTATAAAATATGACTACATATGGTTAGTGTCGGTACACGGTTGGTTATCCACTTTATACATTAAAGTAAATTAGGCTGATATCCTTGATTTTTTTTTTCCTTTTCATATTGCACACGACACCTTGTGCTTACAACAATCTCCCTTGTATGGGTATATGATGTAATGTTTTTTAAACAATTAAGGGAATTAGTGTAGGGATAGGAAAATAAGATATTATGTGCAATCTGACAAAAACTTCAGAGAATATTGGTGTAATTTACTCTGTACATTATATATGTTAATATGTGTGTATAAGACTTTAAATAGATTTCAATACGTGATTCAATGAATTTGGTAGCCAGTATACAAGTTATTGAGAGAATTAAGTAACTATGACTAGTACTATGTAATTTGTTTATTCACGTGAAAACACTGCCAATACTAGATAATAAAGTTATATACCTGAACAAAGCAGTCATGGAAGTGTAGCCGAACTATCATGGCTGCATTGCGGGGATCAGAAAGCACTGCACATTCCATTTCTTTCCTAACAATGTCAAACACGGTGGGGCAACTTGATGCATAGTAATCCAGTGTTAGATAAGGGTCACTTGCATACAATCTGGTGGCACCAAGAAAGCAAAAGATAAGAACAACATACATAAAGGATTTTGAAGGAAAGGAAGGATTCATTGTTACTACTTTAACTTTGTTTGAAAAAAATGAAGGGTGGGTGGGAGAGATGGGTGAGAATCAAGAGTATATATAAGTTGCACCAAATAGAGTGTTGGACCTTGTTCATTCATTGGCTATTTGAGTATTTAGAAAAACATGTTGCTAAGAGTCAAGAGAAGATGCAACTAATATGATTAAGTTGGTGGGTGTTCTTAAACTAAAAGTAACATTCCCCATAGAGAGAGAGTAAAAATATAAAAGTTTTAAACATTTTGCGCCCGCCATTAACAATTTCCCTTAAATCTTAAGGCTAGTCACCAAACAAAAACTAATAACAGCTAATCTTCACTTTATGTGTACAGTTTTTTCTCTACATGAAATCAACCCAAATTGTCTTGTCCTTTGAGCATCTAATAGAGTGTGAAATGTTCCATAAATTTATTTGCATGTTTTGTTGTCATCTTTCTGTCTTCCGTGACAGGTTTTAACAGTCCAACTTTGAATTAATTAGGTTTAACCATTTTGCGTGACATCACCTTAATTTTGTGTGACCAATTTTATTTTCTTGTCCCAAAAGCCATCTTAGTAACAGTGAGTTTAGTATATATTCTACCCGTCAATTGTTTTTGTATAATGTCAATTTGCACGTTTAGTCTTCTCGTTTTTTCCTCCAAGAATAAGATTGCATTTGGAATTTGTCAAATTCTTGCTGGTTTTACAAAAGAAAGGAAAATATATTGCGACTTCATTCATGATCATTAAGTATATGATTAATAATATATATTTTAACGGTGTAAGAATAGACAGCAAATATCTTCAAATTTCTCATCCATATTGACTAATTTAGTAGTCCCCCCCGCCCTCTCTTTTTCTGATCTCAATAGTCAATCCCATCTCTTCAGATAAGTAGTGCAGGAGATAGTGCAAGATGGGAACTTCAAAACCCAACATAAAGAATGCAAATAATACAGAACAAGGCAAGATTGAGATTGTCGTTTCAGAGCACCCATGTTGATTTTTTTCTACAATAATTACTCATTCATTTTGCTTTTCCTGAATGCATGTTACGTAGTAGGGAATTCTAGATGTAAAACTAATTCAGAGAAATCATCAAATTGAGCAACCAAAGAAAGCGAAATATACTTTCAATACTGATCCTGTGGTCTCTAACAGGATCATCCAGCTTGTTTTAAAAGACAATTTTGTTAGTATTATCCATTCATTGAATAATATGTAAAAAGGTATTCACTGAAACAAGGTCTATCACACAGCCAAAACCCCAAACAACAGGTCCTCAGGCAATACAAGTGAACAACTTGATTCTAGTTTGGGTTAAAGACCACACATATTCATAAAAAATAACTTGATTCTAGAGAATTTTGGACATAGAATTTTCACACCTGATAGTATCCAGGGTGGGGGGAATCTGTAATACAAAACTGCCCGTAGCTAACACTAGAAAGGTTCTTTACACATGATGAACAACACCAGAATCAAGAGCCAGCATGGAGATTATCTTTATCACTAAGGTAGGCACCTATGGTCCTCCATAGCTACCATTGTTCAAAACCATGATTCATTAACTACTAACATCTACAGCTTGAAAAGCATCTTTAGAAGAACAATTGAATGAAATTACATTGATTATGCCTCCTACTACTTATAGTCAAGGTTTTAAATTGTTGCAGTCAAATTTCAGTCACAATTAGATTGCAGCCATTGCAAACCGTTATGAAAATTGGGTTAAGAAGCTTCTAGTAAACCAGGCAACACAGCAACACAAGCACAAAAAACCACAAAACCAAAAATAATAAGGGAGATTAACATCATATACACATGTTTCAGCAAATGTGGCCTACATTCACAAGAGATGGCAATTTTACTATATATTTATTGTAATCAAGATTCAAGATCAAGTTTCTTTAATACAGAGCCTATCTCCCTTGGCTGCTCTTGTCTCTTCTGTTTCACTCTTTAAAAAATAATTCCAAGAACCCCTAGCTTTATCTCTGTTGCTCACACCCTCAATATATCTGTTCACTTTGATTTTTCACAGTATAAAGTTTCAGTGTTATTGCAGAAGGTTTAGCATATATCTCAGTTAGATAATGAAAAAAAAATTATACATCTATATATGCATCACTACCTGTATTACCAACCATCTGAGATCTTTCAGCTATATGTTTGTTATGGCCAGTAACTAACCAACATCTACTGCTTCACAACTAACTTGAAAACTGATTCTGAGACACATTTCACACAGACCACAGACACAATTACATTGCAGACACAATTACATTTCATAGCTTAATCCAGTTTTGACAACAACAGCAACTGATATGCCATGGCGGAATGCAGTTATGATCCAAGATAGCAACCATTAGTTTTAATATCACAACACATTCAAGCAATTGACATATTGCAATTATTGAACACAGCCTAGGAGAAACATTCAATCCAACAGAGTATTTAGATCAGTAGTTCGTTCATTGGCTATAAGCAGAAACATTCAAGCAATCGACCACACAAGATAAAAACAGCACACAGCCTAGGAGAAAGAGATAAATCATTGATAGTGGGTTCCTATCTAACAAGGAATCCACCGTCGCCATAGATCACATATTGCAAGGCAGTGAGGCATCAATTGCAAGAACACCTGCAGCTAATGCAAATTAGGCATCCATAAGCATTTGTAAAATACATTGACAAAGCTATAATTAGCCAATCAAAAGATACTGCAGAGGATAAAATTTAGATACAATACTTTAAGTGTCATTACAGTTGTATTCCAATTAGAATCAGAATTTCACCTTGATAATCTACATTAAAAGTAAAACCAAGATAAAATCTCAATTCTAAACGGAGAACAACATCAAAATCACAAAAAACACAGCATCTAAGCTTTGTACTAGTACAAATGTGCATCCAATCCATGGCCATGTCTAAAATAAATAATCAAAGCTATAAATCAAAGAAAAACCAAAAACCAACAATCCCCTTTGGTAAACTTCAAAAATCAATTACTTCAGTCATAATGTTTAAATTCTAAAATCTGTGTTTGCGACTAATTCATATACCGAACTAGTCCCCATGCATCAAAACATTCATATTATCCAAAATTACACTGTAAATCAAATATACAACTCAGAATGCAAAACCCTATCCCTACCCTTCCCAATTTTCAAAACCCCGTCATCACTCAAACCAAACTCGAACCCCCGAAGCACGCCCCGCCGAAGCAAGCCCTTAATCAACGCCACCACAGACATATCAAACCGAGGCCACGAGAAGCACAAGCTCGCCCTAACGTTCATCACCTGGCACCGCGCGAGGATCGCGGCACCCAGCCCGTCCACAACGCTCCCGGAAGGGTAGTAATCCAATTCTTCCCCCAAGAGCTTCTCGGAGGAGGTCATTTTTCTCTCGGCGGAGGTCTCGAGCTTGAACGCCACGGCCTCGTCGGAGGAGAGCTTGCCGCGGAAGTTGGTGGGGTCGAGGGAGTCGAGGACGAGGACGGAGTAGGGCCGGATCGAGAGGAGGGTGCGGGCGACGGCGTGGGCGCGGTGGGGAGGGACGGGGAATGGCACGACGGCGAGGAGGGTGTCGGGGGAGAGGGGGAGGATGGAAGCGTTGTGGTCGGGGAGGGAGAGGGGGAGTTCTGGGAGGATGAGGGAGGCGAGAGGGGTTAGGGTTAGGGTTAGGGTTTGGTTGAAGAGGGCGAGGGAGGAGGGGGAGAGGGCGATGATGAGAAGAGAGGGTTTGAGGGGTAGTTTGTTGTGTGGGAAGATGAGGAAGGGTGTGGGGAGAGGTGGGGATGGGGGTGTGAAGATGTTTAGGTCTTCTTCCAGGAACCTTGATGGGGGTGCTGCTTCTGTTATCACGTCTTCCATTTCTTTTCTCGAAGGAAGGAAGGAAGGGTGGTGCTGTTTCTCAGGTTTGTAGTTTGTAGTGCAGTGCAGGGCAGGTACACATGTCACTTCTGACCTCTTGGCTCTTGAGTTTTGTTTTTTTATTATTATTTAAAATCATTGTGTAGAGAGTTATCGACTACCCTCAAATCCGAGAATTTTACTTAAAGATCGAGTTCATTATTACTCATATCATTGAGTTGTTAGTTCTTGGGTCATAACTTAAGAGGTGATGAAATTATTTACGGGCATCCGCTTAGTAATTGGAATATACCGTATAATTTTAAAAAATATATATTTTATATTTTAAATTATGAATTTGTGATATATAATTAAAAAAATACTTAAATATATTTTTATCCTTAATATATAGTCAGATTTTGTCTTTTGATATATTTTTTTCATTTACGCTTTTACACTTCTAATATTTGAAAATTTTTGTTTTAAATATTTATCGTCTATTAAGTAATAAAGTGTTCATTGAATATTTGTGATGACTTAAAAACAGTAAGTATTTATTTCAAAATCAAATTTAAATTTTTTGGCAATTGAATTATTTTCTCAATTTCCTTCTTTCTCTTTGTTTTTAACTTTCAGATCTAGAACATTTCTTTCCATGGTCGATCTTTAACTTTCAAATATGAAACAACTTCAGCACTGCCTCCAAAGTCACCTCCATTGCCGGGCAAGAATACCAGAAGAAATTCCACTACGAACACAACTCTCTCATTCCCAGCTCTTCCACCGCCACCTTTGATTACATTGATGGGGAGGTCACTAACATTGAGTAGTTCTTTTTTAGTGACTGCGGGTTACCTGGACAAGCTTTCTTTAACTCCACCCCTGACTAGGTTGTTGTTAGCGGTTACCCCAACCCCTCCCTTCGCACCTTCCTTTCCCACCTCAATCTCGTCGTGAATGTCATTCAGAATCACTAATGTTGCTCTAAATTTGCTCTGAGCTATAAAGATTAATTGGATTTATGATTTGAAATTTCAAATGTATTGATTAATCTTGGGAGATTTGTTGATCTTAAGTTAATAGTATTAATTCCTAAATTATGCTTTTCTAACTTTTTAATTAACCCACTACAAAAGCATCCACTTCAAAGGCATTGAATAAAGATGACTAAACATGAAAGGAATAGACCAAAGGGGTTCATGACACTAACTATGCCGATGTGTTCATGACAAGAGGAAGAAAGAGAAGAGGGTGGAAGAGAGAGGGGCGAAAAAGAAGGGTGGAATAGGAGAAAGAAAAAATTCATTTTTAATTTGATTTTGAAATAAATATTAGTGGATTTGAACCGTCACAAATCACATTATCAAATATTTAACGGATAGTTTATCATTTAAGGATTAACTAAGTTTTTTTATCTCTGAATTTTTTTAAATTTTGGAATTTAGTTCCTAAATAAAATTTTTACTAGTTAAGGTTCTTACATTGTTTTTGGTTGATTTTAGTCCCAACCAATTATTTACACCTTTAAACAATGACATGTCACGATTTTTATAATTATTTTATTGTGATTCCTAGTAGTTTGCTCCGTGGCACTTAAAAACCGCCGTTAAATGTTTGTTGAAACTTTTAAAAAATGTTTGTTGAAACTTTTAAAAAATGTTATACAGTAAATGGTTAGCGTCTTTTATTTTTTCTGTGTAAATATTTATTTTTGTCCCTTAATGTATAATTCACTAACAAATGCGTCCCTAAAAAAATGAAAATACAAAATTTAATTCTCGAAAGTGTAAAAAGTACGACAAATATATCTGGCTGTTAACTTTCGTCTATCACCATTAATAAAAATAGCCTAAATTGGACAAACACAGAGGGACGAATTTGTCACTAAAATAATTATCAACATGACCATGCTGACTAAATTGGACAAAAATGCCAAGAAGATTTTTGGATGTATATGTCAATAATTTTTTATTGAAAGAAAATGTCAATATCTTTTTATTGAAGGAAAATGTAGTAATTTTTTTCAGATCTAAATGTTATTATGTTCCATTGGAATAAAAATATTAATATATTATTATTATTAGACGAAAATGTTAGTAATATTTAATGGAACTAAATATTATAATGTTTCTATTGAACTAATTTATTAAACATGAAATTTTGTTTCATTTAAGGGTAAAATATAATTTTAGAATAAATTTTTATTATTTTTTTTATCATTACAAACATAACATTAAATTAATCACTTAAAAAAATATATTAACAAAAATAATTTTAAAAAAATATAATACTAACGATAATATTGATTATTGATCATAATTTATCTATCACAATAAAAATTATCTAAAATAAATATTATACCAGTTTATTAAAATAAAACATGGTAACAAATGTATAAATCTTTATAAATTTTTTCGAATTACCTAAAAGATAAATATATTTCATCTTTTACTTCTTATTTGTTTCATTTTTTTTATTTTCATCTTTGAAAAGCATTCTTATTTACCCTTTTTCTTTTCCCTTTTCTCTTCCTCCCTTTACCGATTTGCCTTTTCTAATTCCACCAAACTTCTGCAACTACAGGGCCATGCCTTCTCCCCTTCTCGGTGGTTTTGTCAATCTTCCTTCTTCCTCCTAGACCCTCGACTCCAAACCCAACCCTTAACGGGACCCCAATTTCGACAACAAAACCACTTTGTTTTTGTTTTGGTTTTGTTTCCTTTTTTACTACAGATCTAATAAAGGGATTGCATTTTTTTTTTGATTTGAGAAAGGGACCGAACTGTGGTTTCCAGATCTAAGAAAGAGAGGAAGATTCGTTGTTGTTGTCGTCGCCTTTGCGGTGGGTTCACGATAGTGGCTTGCGATGGTGGTTGGTGGTGGTTTTCGTAGTGGCTTGTGGTCTTTATCGTTGTGCTTTGGGGTGGGTTTGTGATGGTGTTTGGTGATGAGTTTCGTGGTGGTTCGCGGCGGTTCAGGGTGGGTTCGTTGTGTTGTTTGGTGGTGGGATCTAAAATCTGAACCCTTCGTTTGAAACAAATTTGCTTTCTGATTTCTGTATAAAATGTAACCCTTCGTTTATAAGGTGTATCACAATCGAGAATGTAGGTTTAGTTTCAATCTAAAAAAATTTTGCGTTCTGTTTTGTTTATGTTTGTTGCATCTGAAATTTTTTTTTGGTTTCCAAATCGATTCTTTGGAGGAGGTAGGGGAACAAAGATGTAGTGTATTTGAAAGTGGTGGAGGTTTCGCCGCCCTTGCCGGCTTTGGTGTCACTACGGCGACAACGACGGTGACAAAAGTAGCAAGTGCTCGGGTAGGTTGCAGCGGAGTTGAGACTGAGAACTGAGAAAGAGGGACAAGGACATATATGGCCAACAACGTTTCTCTTATTGATTGTTTTTGACTATGGTTGATTCAGGGATCATGGGTTGCAGAAGTAATGAAAAAAAAAATTGTTTAGAACTTTTTGAAAAGCTTCAACAAACATTTACCTAATATTTTTAACTGCCAGAGAAAGTTGCCAGAACTCCCAAAAATAAAAAATAAAAAAAATAATGACACTTTTATCATTTAACGGTACAAATAAACGACAATAACTAAAATCTTATCCCTCATCTAGTCTCTATATGGAAGAAGTTCAACCTTATTAATTCCACTAAGGAACCTAGCTATGCTTGTTCTTTCCTCCTTCCTAAGTCCAACTCTTAAAAGGAGTAGTTCCATTTGTTGTCTATATTCTTCAACACTCATACTCCCTTGTTTAAGCCTTTGGAGCTTGTCCATAAGCTCTCTTTCATAGTAGGAGGGAATGTGCCTCTTCCTAAGGACACTCTTAAGATCATTTCAATACTCTACTGGAGGATCCCCATGAATCCTTCGCTGTTAGTCCACCAATAGAGGGCATACCCTTGAAAGCTAAGGGTAGTCAATGGAACTTTTCTCTCTAATTATGGAGCCAAAATTTCACTAATTATGATTAGTGAATTTTAGCTATGATTCAGCCCACTAATCCAAGATCAAGTCCAAGATTCTCCACTAAGTGTGCTTTTAGGTGTCATGAGGCATGTAAAACATGAAGGACATGCACAAAGTGTGACTATATGATGTGACAATGGGGTGTAGCAAGCAAATGCTCACCTCCCCCTCTAAAATTTAATTGGATTGGGCTTCTCCCAATTCAATTAAATTTATTTCTCAATACACACATCAAATATTTACTTAATGCATGTGAAATTACAAAGCCACCCCTAATACAAAAACTAGTCTAGGTGCCCTAAAATACAAGGGCTGAAAAATCCTATATTTCTAGGGTACCCTACCTACATTATGGAGCCCTAAATACAATGACCAAAAATAATGAAATCCTAATCTAATATGTACAAAGATAAGTGGGCTCATACTTAGCCCATGAGTCCAAAATCTACCATAAGGCTCATGAGAACCTTAGGGCCTTCTCTTGCATCTCCGGCCTAATCTTCTTGGAGTCTTCTATCCAATGCCCTTGGGGGGGGGGGTAGGATTGCATCATTCCCTCCCCCTTGAAAAGGATTTGACCTCAAATCCATAGGTTCTTGAAACTCAGGGATTCTTTCCTCAACACCTGTAAAAAGAATAAAAACATATGAATTAGTGATGTTGGGTATGTTAGAGTAGGGTAAGGACTGGAAACTCCTTTCCTGACCATCTTCCCATGAGAGAACATAGTTCCTCACCAACTCAATGAGTGGTGCTACAAGTATAGAAAAATATGGGACAAACCTTTTGTAAAAGTTTGTTAAGTCATTGAAGCCCCAAATTTCCCTTATTAGGCCACTCTGGAATGACCTTTATTCTCTTAGGGTTAATGGGAAACCGTTGATCACTATTTAAAAAGTTAAGAAAAGTAATGGAATAAAACATACCTTTTTCTTTATTTTCATGTTGATTATTCCTACAAAAAATTATGAAAAACCTAAGGTGTCCCATATGAGCACCTAAGTTTGTATTGAAACAAAAAATAAGAACAAACCTACCTAATGAGTCCCTATATACACAAATCATGAAGATGTTGGGTGCATGAGTGATTTTATAAAAGTGGGTTGCACCACTCAACACATTCATCATACCACCTATCATAGGGATTTGGTGCCTTATAATACTTATTTTGGGCACCAACAAAGCACAAGGATTAAAGCTCTTATGAACCAAACCCTCATCCAAAAACTCCTTTACTTGAGGAATAACCTCAAGCTCAAGAGGTATGGCGGTGCTAAGAGATGTTTCCCTTGATAGGAGAAGGTAGAAAGATTGTTTAAGAAGGATTGCTCTTTTGATATCACATTTTGTTGCAAAATGATTTTCCTTCTTAACAATCTTCTTGGAGGAATCCTTTTCCTCTTTTTCCTTCCCCTTTGCCTTTGAAGACAAGGCCTTACTATCCTTCTTTTTCTTTTGGTTTTCTAGTTTTTCTTCCTCATCCCTCTTATCTTTCATAGTTAGTTGATCCTTGGCCACCTGTGAAGGTGTTTGAGGATGCAACACAAATTTAGTGCCAAGATGGGTGAGGGTAATCTCATTAGTTAGGTCATTGTAAATGATCTTCCTATCAAATTGCCATGACCTTCCTAAAAGAATATGCCCTGCCTCCATGGGAACTATATCACAATTAACTTCATCCTTATATGTCCCAATGGAGAAAGGTACCTTCACTTGTTGGTTAACTATCATTTCCCCTTGTTCATTGAGCCATTGAAGTTTATAAGGTTTTGGATGGGGAATGATAGTGAGGTTCAACTTGGAAACTAATCTTGTGCTACAACAATTGCAACAAGATCCATAATGGGAGAACAAGTTTTATCTAAAATTTTGAATCTTGTATGAAATATGTTCTCTCTTTGGGATTGAGATAGATCACAAGATTGACCTCCATGGAGCCTTCTAACCATTAGGAGGTCACCTTCTTCATGGGGGTAGACTTCCTCACTAGACTCTTCACCGTTTACTTCATCTTCAGAAGGAGTTCAACCTTATCCCTCACTTCCATATTGAGCCCATTAAGGAACCTAGCTATGCTTGTTCTTTCCTCCTCCCTAAGTCCAACTCTTAAAAGGAGTAGTTCCATTTGTTGTCTATATTCTTCAACACTCATATTCCCTTGTCTAAGCCTTTAGAGCTTGTCCATAAGCTCCCTTTCATAGTAGGAGGGAATGTGCCTCTTCCTAAGGGCACTCTTAAGATCATTCCAATACTCTACTGGAACATCCCCATGAATCCTTCATTCCCTAACAAGGGAAGTCCACCAATAGAGGGCATACCCTTGAAAGCTAAGGGTAGCCAATGGAACTTTTTCCCTCTTCACTAATATGATGGCAAGCAAATAGTTGTTCAACCTTCATTTCCCAATCTAAGTAGGCCTCAACATTATCTTTTCCATGGAAATATGGAAGGCTAATGTTAACTTCTTGAGGCCTTCTATCCTTTTCTCTTCTTTGGGAATGATGTTTAGTATGTGAACTATGGAGCCCTTTATAATAGTCGCTAAGTTCTTCACTTAAACTCTTGCAAGAGTCATGACTACTATAGGAGGCATGTTTTTCTCTTCTCATTTCTTTCATTATTTTTCTTCTTTCTTCCTCTCTTATTTTCTCTCTTTCATCTTGACTTATTTCTTCCACTCTTTTTTTTCCTTTTTCTTTTCTCTTTTTTTTTTTCTTTCCACAACTTAAGGGATCTCAACTCATCTAATATCTTATACAAGGGGTCCTTAGGAGTAGAACCCTCACCATTAACACTAGATGAAGAATGAAGACTCATGTTGGTTCCTAAGTTGTGGTTCTTTCTTGTTGGTGGTTTGAAAACAAAAGGTCAAAGAAACTATGGTTGAAACTAGCCAAAATAAACACTAAAAGAGGTGTGAAAGATAAGGTAAAAACTAATTGGTAAAAGGCTAGCTATCTAGGTGGTTTGACAATGGAAGGTAAAGGAAATAAGCTATGAAAGTAAGCAAGAAATTAAAGTGCAAGAAATGCAAACTAGGCGGATCCTAAGAGTGTTTGGATGACCACATTTAAGGTTCCCAACAAAAACACTCACTATCCTACGGGAAAATTGCCTAAAATTATTACACACAAATGGAAGTAGGGTGACCTATTGGAGGCTCCCAACTTACTTCCAATGAAAGGCGTTTTTGTTACAAAATTTGAAAGTAAAGAAAATTGCCAATTACAAAATTACAAAAAAAAAGTCCTCAATTTTGGTGGCTATTCTCTCTTTTGTGTTTCACTCAATTTGGAGTGCTTCTTATTCCAATAGCTCTTAAGGTGGTTGACCCCTTGCTTCTTGACTCAAATTCTTCAAGGGATGATACCAATCCTCCTTTCCAATTCCCTATATGGCAACTCACAAACAAGGAAACAAAGAGACAAGCAATAACCAAAGACCAAAAAATGAGATGAAAGCTAAACCAATAGAGTTTTAACAAGACAAATTTTCAAGGATGATTCAACAATTAAAGCAATGAAAGGCACATAAAAGCAAGCTAGGACTCAAAGAGAAACTTAGAATGGCTCTAGAGTAGAGTAAAAACAAAAACAAAAAAAAAGACTCAAGAAACCTCTAGTTTTGACACTTGTTTTCACACTAATTTTCAATTGAAATTTCAGAACTAAGATTGGTATAAAATAGGCACCAATTATAGAACAAATTTCGAGCCAAAACAACAAACACACTTCCCTTTCACTTTTTTTTTCTGAACACTGATTTTTCTGCCAACTAGTGTGATTTTTAGTATTTTTTTCCTTTTATCCAAATCACTTGGTTCTTTTTTTATACATGTTCGTAGTGATCAATTCCCAGTAATTTATTCACGTTCGTATGTTCAAGCTGCCAGCACCAGCGATTTCAACCTAGAAATCAAGAATAGTGTTTATGTTGCTTAAGGCTTGGATAGTTACAATTTGTGTTTGCTTATGCTCAATTATCTTGAATAAAACAATTCAAGAGAGCTTAAGACTTATTTTGATTCATAAATCCAGCCATAACTCAGCACCACAACTCAACTTCATCATAGGCATCATGTAGGAAACTTAGAAAACAAAAAAAAAAGTTCAACAACAAGACTACTTCTAGGAATTGATTTAGAACATGTTATGAACTAAATAACATGCATGGATTAGACTAAAAATTCAAAAGATAGGCTAAGAATGACAAGAATACATGAACAAATGTATCTAGAATTCAATCAAGAAAATAAAAATTCAACATAAACTTAGAACATAATGTAACAATTATTATGACTAAACACAACTCTAAGACAACATGGATTAAGTGATTTACACTTAGATTTTTGTGTTTTTTTTTCTAATCAATATTTTGGAAGAAAATTTAGATCTAAAGGTTCAGCACAAGAATATTATGACTGAAAAAATGATAGAACCTAAAATCAACACAAAAACACGATTCAAGAGTAGATCTATAAAATTTGAACCATAGAAATGCAAGAACAAGTGTAGATCTAAGATTTAATCGGTTTATTTTTTTGAATCTACTCTAAATAGAACCAAACCACAAGAAAATAGAGGATATACATGGAGAATAAGATGAAGAACAAGGAATTAAAGTGAATTGATAGAACAAAAAGATAGAGGAAGCAAAAGGACATCAACTAGATGAAGAGGCTCTTGATACCACATGATGTAGCTCCATGTGGAGCTTGTAGGCCTTGGATCTTCTTCATCAATGGAGTCCCTTGCTTCATGAATTTTAATGGCAGTGGAATAGAGAAGAAGAAGAGTTGAGAGGAGACGCCACTTCAAGGAGAAGATGAGTCAAGAAGAAGCTCACTACCATAGGAAGCTATAGATAAGAGCTTAGAGGTAGGAGAAGAAGAATGGAGGGAGAAGTAAAGGGAGCACGAAATTTTGTGCCTCAAAAGAGGTTTGAAATTTGAAGTTTAATTCTAAAATGATCAAAGTTGAAAAAATGCACACACATAACCTCTATTTATAGCCTAAGTGTCACATAAAATTGGAGGAAAATTTGAATTTCTATTCAAATTTCACTTGAATTTGAAATTGAATTTGTGGAGCTAAATTTTGGAGCCAAAATTTCACTAATTATGATTAGTGAATTTTAGCTATGATTCAGCCCACTAATCCAAGATCAAGTCCAAGATTCTCCACTAAGTGTGCTTTGGTGTCATGAGGCATGTAAAGCATGAAGGACATGCACAAAGTGTGACTATATGATGTGACAATGGGGTGTAACAAGCAAATGCTCACCTCCCCCTCTAAAATTTAATTGGATTGGGCTTCTCCCAATTCAATTAAATTTATTTCTCAACACACATCAAATATTCACTTAATTCATATAAAATTACAAAACTACCCCTAATACAAAAACTAGTCTAGGTGCCCTAAAATACAAGGGCTAAAAAATCTTACATTTCTAGGATACCCTACCTACATTATGGAGTCCTAAATACAAGGTCCAAAAATAATGAAATCCTAATCTAATATGTACAAAGATAAGTGGACTCATACTAACCCATGGGCCCAAAATCTACCCTAAGGCTCATGAGAATCTTAGGGTCTTCTCTTGCATCTTTGGCCTAATCTTCTTGGAGTCTTCTATCCAATGCCCTTGAGGGTTAAGATTGCATCACTAGGTGCTTAGTCGTGTTTGGTAAATAATGTCCTCACCAATAACTATGAGAGAAATTCATTAATAATAGTTCGTGGTGTCACCTTTTTGATGAGGAAAAGTATTTGAAGCAATGTCTAAACTCACTATTTCATGTCATTTGTGTAGAAAATACGTACCGTTGTGCAGATCAACCATTATTTAAGAATTCTAAGATTAACATATTAGAGGTCCATAATTGTCTTTATTTGCATCGTTGATGGGTTGTTGCATACTTAAACATCAGGCTTAATTTTCTTAATGCAGGAGACAAAATTTCATCTCTTCCTGATTAGACGTTGCCATCTTTCTTCAGAAGATTAGCATGCTCTCCTGATGGTTCATTTCTACTTGTGCCCACAGGTATTTGCTTTGAGCAGTAGTAGATCATGATTCAATTAATCTTACTTTTTGCACTAGTTCCATGGATGAGCTTTTGTCATTGCATGCAGAGATTCTTTTAGAATCAGGCCAGCACTTGAATATTTCATAGTTTATCATCTTTTATCTTACAAGGAAGTGAACGAGTCTGGTCAAAGGAGATTGAATATTTGATTTTTATATTGTTGGTTGCATTTTGATGTCTAGACTGTTTTTAAAATCAATAGATATTTTCAACTTATTGGTTGAATCATATCTATTGATTTCTTCTTTCGAGGCCTGAATTCCTGCATAGCATTTACCATATGCTGAGTTTCTTACTGATAAGTTTATGTCTCACTTTACCTATTTCAGCCTCTTACAAAATTAGTACTGCATCTAGATCTGTGAATGCGGCTTACATATTTTCTAGAAAAGATCTTTCTAGGTAAAATTTCAATTGTATAAATTCGAAAAGCTTATGTAAATTCAGCTGTATAAATTTGAAGAGTGACCAACAAAGTATAAATTTGTCATCCTTAATTTAATCGATAGTTGATCACAAATATTTTCCAATCACAATTGTGTCAAAAGGATTATTATGTTTTTTTGTTCGTCTTGTTTGGATATCTACATTGAATTAATTTGCAGTACAATTGTGATTGAAAAATAATTGTGATCTTAATATATGACACATGAATATCATATGAATCTCCAATGTGACATCAAACCTTCTGCCATTTTTTGAAGGGTTGAAGATTGCAAGAACAAGAATAGTTTTAAGAAAACTCGTGTAACTGCTTTCAATATTGTCGTTTTGAGCCAACTCACTCTGAGTACATTACAAGAACACAAGATTATCATCAAATACACAACACACACAGTAGCACACTCTTACACCCAACAATAACACAAACATTGAAACACACATCAGTTAAAAATATTTTGGATAGAGCATTGCCAGCCTTCTAAGGGAGGTAGAAGAAATAAAAGAATATGCATGGGGTGCTGCTAGTTTTGGTGAACATAGGAACAAACTGTACTTTGCTATAGTTACTGTTTTTAGTAGTGATCATAACATATCCCACAAATCTTAAAAAAAGGTACCAAATTTCAGAAAGCTAACTAAGTGGGATGACAAGTCTATTTGGAATAGCAGTGTGTAGTTGATCCATAATCCTTTTCAAGATCTTCTTTGTGTTAATTGTTCACGCTCCATTTTGACGAATCACCTTTGGTGAATTATTTTCTACATCAGACTAGTATATACCTAGTGGAATAACTTGTCAATTGTCATTGTTGTCTCGTTCATCTTTAATCAAGGGAGCTTATTTTTCTAAATATGAATAATTCACCTATGTAGATGATACACCCTAAGAAAATAGGTATTAGTGCCTGTTAGCAGACAAAAGCAAATAACCGAATCACCTATGCACTAATAGAGCACTATAGGAAATAACAAAATTGCCAAAAGCACAAACCATTTCTAACAGAATTGATCACCCAAAATCTATGTTTGCTTCCTCTTTCTTGCACCCTAGCTATATATGTTCCAAACTCACCTTTTTTCTTTGCTTTCCCTTAACAGCATTCAAAATCTCATTAACTCCCTTGCAATTTATCATCAATTAATTTATTATTATGTTCATGCATGGTGAAGTATTATCAAAACCAGTCTTGTTTTAATTTAACTTTTCTTGCTTTCCCATCACTTACTCAGAAACATTGCCTTTTGAGGTTGTTTGTGTTCTGTTGCAACATCTATAATCGGAATCCTGGTTGGGCATTTAGTTTTGCTTTAGTTTCACTGAATCCAAATAAGAAAACAAAGTGCTCTAGAATCTAGTAGTTACCTTTGTATGAATCAAGTTTTCAACATTGGTTTAGGTTATTAGATTCAGAGCTATAGAGCAACATTGGTTTAGGTTATTAGATTCAGAGCTATAGAGCTAGCATATATATATATATATATATAGCTTCATTGCTTCACCAATATCCCATTCCCATACCAATGTATTGTCTTTAAGGAAGCTAGTGTTTCGAAACTAACTTAAACCAGTTTTAGCTTAGCTGGCTATAAATGTAATGTCATCCACTACACTAACAGCCTATGGAAGCTAGCTGAAAATAATTGAAAGCGCGCAGTGCTTGCTTGTGCATGTGGCTACTATAGGGTCAAACATTTTGGTGGCCTATAGCTAGCTAGTTGTGGTTCACAACATGTCTTTCAAATAAACGCTTTTTAATTGCACATGCTATTTGTTATAGTATAACCCATTTATGTGTGTTGATTGCAAGTAGGGAAGTTCTGGTGAAGTGGGAAGGTTCAGTTCATAGTTGAAGTTGGCGTAGTTGGAGCACACAGACACAGTTGTTGCAGGCATTAAAAGCAAAGACAGCAGTTACAACAATCCGCACGGATATATACATGGCGTAAAGCACAAGGTTTGCTTTTTCTACTAACTGCTCTCACCCTTCTTTCATATTCATTTCAGAATAGTCATTTAATAGTAGTATTCTTAAGTTAAAACAATATTATTTCTTTTATAAATTTTGGCACCCAATATACCAAGTTGCTTCATGTCCATGTTTCACTTCAGTCAAAGTCCACAACCCAGTAACTAGTAAGACACTGCTGGTTTTATGTATGATTTTCCTGAATGGATTCATTCCCTTTTTTCTTTCTTGCTTGTCTGTATGGGTAATGGGATAGTACTAGTGTAAGGTCTCATTTAGTCATTTTTTCATTATTGCAATATGTGTCCACAGCTTTTTTTGGATAGTAATATTAATAATATTCTTCCCGAACTAGCATATACCCACCGTATCTCGCATCCGGGTTCTCGTTTGTCAGAAAATACACATTCACAAGGTTAGACCTTAAGAACTATGTGACGAAAGATGAGAGTCTAGTGACTGTCTAGGTCATATGGATCACCTATGCACTAATAGAGCACCATAGGAAATAACAAAATTGCCAAAAGCACAAAGCATTTGTAACAGAATTGATGACTACTGATTATAACATAGTGGGGTATTATGAAATAGTAGATTTGGTGCGGAAACTCCCTTAGAAATAATCCTTCAAATTCGGAGGTGGTTTAGTCCTCCTTTTGGGCCTGTCATTTAGGTCTTCATGCCTATCAAAAACTATATTTTGAAGCATTGTGGAGATAAAATCCCACTCCACCCTATCATAGTGTTTTAAGACGTGTAACTTTAGAGCCATAATCCCTTTCGTCCCTTTCTTCTTTTGCTTCATATCATGAAAACACTCAAAAGCTATGATATTGTTATTTGTTATTAACTTATCCGACACAAAAGTACTTTGAGATTCACCAATCAAAGAGGGCAAAACAATTTTCATCCTATTTGCAAAAGCCTCTGTAATGACCTTGAAAATTACATTACAAAGGCTTATGGGCCTAAAATTAGGCTTCTTGACTTTAGGGATTAGCACAATAAGTGTTTTATTTATTTTACTTGGGTCTACATTGTAATTCGATACTTTTACTGCCTTTTTTATTACGTCATCTCCCACAATGCGCTAGATTCATTTTAAATAATGCCTATTTTACTTCTTCCTAAGTAAAATCTTTGTTCATGATCTCCCTCATCTCATCATCCAGTGTTCCCTCTACTAGTTTAGCCACCTCATTTATAGGTTTTGGATCACAACATTTAGAGGTTGCTTCAAAGTGAGAGGTGAGACCCTTTTCAATGTTGTCTTCATCATAAAAAACCATCCCTCCATCATTCCTTATTTTGCTGATCTTATTTGTTTGATTCCTTTGAGAAGCTTTTCTATGGAAGAATTTGTGTTTGTATCTCCCCCTTCTAACGAAATGTGTATTGATCTTTGCAGCCACACTTCGTCTTCCAATTTAATCAACTCTTCCAACTCCTCGTCTTTCTTAGCTGTGAGGAAAATAATATCCTCTGTTTGCTTTTTTTTGTTGTTGTAATTAATGCAATATCTTTTTCACATCTTTTACTCTTTTTGGAATTTTTCCAAAATGGGCAAACCTCCATTCCTCCAAAAATTAGTACTGACTCTTTTTAAATTTCTTGTCACTAACTCACCTTTGCACCAACATCCTTTAGTTACTGCTTGACACCCTCCCACATCATTTAGCCTAACCTTCTCAAAGTTGTACCTCTTTGTTTTCTTTGTTTTTATTCCCATTTTTAGAATCTGATTTTGAAAATCCAATTCCATTGGATTATGGGCAGATGCATATCTTGCTAAAAGGAATACCCTCTATAAAGTGAGTTTGTTTCTGAAGTGCTGATGATAACAATGTATCCACCCTTCATTTTATGGTGCATCATAATTTTAACCCACTAATTTTTAAAGGCACATACAACATTCAGAAAACAAACTCCCTTTGTACGAGCTTTGTCCAAGAAATACCATGGATAAGTTTCAACTGCCAATTAGTTATATAAAACCATAATGTGTGCTTACAAGGAAATTAGAGACAGAAAAAACAAATTTGTACCCTCAAAAGTACCTAAGCGTACCAACACCTAATACATGTTAGGTGTACATACAACAACAACCCCAAGCCTTTTCCCACTAGAGTACATAAACATGTCTGCTGTTGGCATCAAACTACTGCTTTCATATCTTGGCCTAAATGCCCTTTTTGTTTCCATAAATTTCTAAACTTAGTTTTTGGACTATGAAGCAACTATTTTTCTGTTTCAAAAATGTATATAAGTGATTTATATTCTAAAATGTGCAACACTACACTAGAAAAATTGTCTTGCAACAATGCAAATTGAACAAAAAACAATAACATATATTGCAAAAGAAATAAAGCATAAGATTCTAAAACAAAGAAAAATGGCTAAGCTTGACAACAATTGAAAAGAAATAGGAAAAAGAGAAAGACAGACAAAGGTAGAAAGAATGATGTTTGTATTTGAAGTGTAGAATACAACAAGAAGAATTCTTTTACAGTGGGTGTTCCCTTCTCCCACTGGAAATCTTAGTTTCTGTTATTTACCAAAAAGATGTGTTCCTATTAGAATTTCCCCAATTTAAACTACCTAACCTCCTCACTGACCCTGAAACCACAAATAACAAAATCACTAGCCTCCTACTAATTATTTCATCTGGAATATTCCCTCCAAACCTTATTCCTCCTTATTAAGAGTTGGCTCATGCCTAGTGCAGTACGATGCATCCAAATTTATCACATATTCTCCACAAACTCACAAATAATATAGGACATGTGTAAAGTCAACTGAGATTAAAATAATAGAACTACAAAAGCACTTTTACATATTACAACCTGTAATGAAGGTGGCTTCACATCTAGAAAATTTTGCAGCAAATTCCGAGTATAAAAGGCTGCTAAAGCACTGCATATGATACTACGAATCATCAGCACATTTTTTTTTCTAATTGACTGCATTTTGAGAAAATAAATTGACTAATTATTTGATAAATTAAAGAATACAGATGTAGGAAGCCAGGGCACATCTCCTTAAATTGTCCAGATAAAGATATAATCTGTTTTAATTGTAGACAAATGGGGAATATTTAGAGAGATTGTCCACATCCCAAAAAGGAGCAGAATGGTGGAGGTCTGAATGACCAAACTGAACATCCGAGGGCCACGGGAAGAGTCTTTACCCTTAACGGTGCTGAAGCTTCGAAATCCAAAGATCTAATCCAAGGTAAATGTTTCATAAATGGAATTCCTTTACTTGTGCTGTTTGATTCCGGTGCAACCCATTCTTTTATATCCTATTCATATGTAGGGAAACTTAAGCTTTCTGTGTCTTCTTTAAATAAAGATCTGGTGGTAGAGACCCTAACTAGTGGTTTTGTGTTAACTTCTAAGGTGTGTTTGGATTGTCCTGTGGAAATTTCTGGTAGAACCTTCTTGATTGATCTGATTTGTTTGCCTTTGAGCCAAATTGATGTTATTCTTGGTATGGACTGGTTATCTTCCAACCATGTCTTGTTAAACTGTTTTGATAAAATTGTGGTGTTTGATGGTCCTGGAGTGAGTAAGGATATGATGTTTATCTCTGCCAACCAAGTTGTGACATCTTTGAAAGAAGATGCTTAAGTGTACATGATCTTATCTAACCTAGAAATAGAGACAAAGGTTTCCATGTGTGACCTCCCTGTTGTCAGAGAGTTTCCTGAAGTGTTCCTTGAGGATATATCCGGTCTACCACCCGAGAGAGAGTGTGAGTTTTCCATAGACCTGGTACCTGGTGCTAGACTCATATCCATAGCCCCTATAGGATGTCTCCTATAGAGTTAGCTGAGCTTAAGAAATAGTTAGAGGAGTTGTTGGAGAAGCGGTTTGTGAGACCCAGTGTGTCTCCATGGGGAGCACCAGTGTTGTTAGTGAAGAAGAAAGATGGGACCATGAGGTTGTGTGTAGACTACCGCCAGTTGAACATGGTGACGATTAAGAATAAGTACCCTTTGCCTAGAATAGATGACCTTATGGACCAATTGGTAGGAGCTTGTGTGTTTAGTAAGATAGACCTTAGGTCAGGTTACCATCAGATTCGAGTGAAGTCTGAGGACATACCTAAGACTGCTTTTAGGACCCATTATGGTCACCATGAGTATTTAGTCATGCCCTTTGGTGTGACTAATGCTCCAGGTGTGTTTATGGACTACATGAATAAAGTCTTTCACCCTTACCTTGATAGTTTTGTGGTAGTATTCATAGATGATATTTTGGTATACTCCAAGACTAGAGAGGAGCATGAAGAACATTTGAGGATTGTGCTACATACCCTTAGGGATCGACAACTCTATGCTAAGCTGTCCAAGTATGAGTTTTGGTTAGAGAAAGTTAGTTTCCTAAGGCATGTGATATCTCAAGGGGGTATAGTTGTAGATCCCTCTAAGATAGAAGCCGTTATGGAGTGGAAGACTCCTAAATCTATTTTTTAGATTAAGAGTTTTCTGGGTTTAGTAGGATACTACCGGTGATTCATAGAAGGTTTCTCCAAGTTAGCTTTACCTTTGACTAAACTAACTCGTAAGGGTCAAGCTTTTGTGTGGGATACCAATGTGAGCATAGTTTCCAGACCCTTAAGGAAAGATTGACAACCGCTCCAGTGTTAGTTTTGCCTAACCCGAGAGAACCCTTTGAGGTGTATTGTGATGCATTAAAGATGAATTTAGGAGGAGTGTGATGTGTCATTATTTTCTGCTATTTCTTAACCCTTTTTGTCACAATTTTAATTACTAATTAGCCTTAATTGTCAAATTAAGTATGCAGTTTTATCATTTGGGCCTACTTGATTAATTTTGTGTTTTTAATTTAATTTCAGGAGAATTATAAGCAATTGGGCTTGAATCTGAAATTGGGCTTGGACTTGAAGAGAGCAGACAATTTTATCAAATCTTATCTTATCCAGATTTTATTTCATCTAGATTTTATTTCGTCCAGATTTTATTTCATCCAATCTTATCTTATCTTGTCCAGATTTTATTTTATTTCGTTTATGGGCTTGGACTTAAAATAGATTGGTAAGCTTTGGGGCTGAGGACCTATATAACAACACTAGGGTTTTAGTTTAGGTTTTTTTTGGAAGAAGAGAATAATTCTAGGATTTTAGAATTCCAGTTTTTACTGTTCATGCACACTGTTCACGTAGAATAAAATTCGTTTCCTGTAATTTCGTTTCTGCTTCAATCTATAATTTCGTTTTCTACTGATTAATGGAAGACTAAGTCTCCAGCGTTGTTTTCTCTTGAGGATCAAGCACAACTACTCTCTTTGAGGTTTTGTTATTACTATTGAATTTTGATCAGTTTTTCCTCTTCACTAACTACTATGTATTTGTTGCTATTAATCCATGCATGCTTAGTGCTTGATTAATTGTCTCTGCGCTTAATTTACGTTCATGCTTAATGATCAGTTTCGTTCATGATTAATTGGTGTATGTGTTGCTTAATCACATAATGACAACCTTATGTTAATTTTCGCTTAGTAATTTAATTTAGGGTTGGATTAAGTGGTTGAACTGATTAGGGATAAATTCTCGTAACCTAGGATAAGAGACTTGCTTGTGAATCAAAGGGAAACAACATGTTTTAATTCTGCTATTTCTTTAATTCGAATTTGCTCGCTGTTTAATTTACAAAAACAAACAACCCCCCCAATTCATTACTATTTTATTACTATCTGTTATGAACGTTTGGCTGACCATTGCTCATTGGGAGATGACCTAGGATCACTTCCTAGATACTACATTTTTAATGTTTATTTGATTCGGGTATGGCCTCGATCAGAGTGTTGATGCAAAATGGCCAAGTAGTGGCCTATGCTTCTAGACAACTCAAGACCCATGAGAGGAATTATCCCACCCATGATCTAGAGCTGGCTGCTATGGTTTTTGCCCTTAAGATGTGGAGGCATTACTTGTTTGGCTCGAAGTTTGAGGTGTTTGGTGATCATAAGAGCCTTAAGTACTTGTTTAGTCAGAAAGAGCTGAACATGCGTCACAGGAGATGATTAGAGTTTCTTAAAGATTATGATTTTGAGCTTAGCTACCATCCCGACAAAGAAAATGTGGTGGCTGACGCCTTGAGTAGGAAATCCCTACATATATTTACCTTGATGGTTAGAGAGATGGATCTCCAAGAACAATTTAGAGACCTTAGCCTTGCATGCGAGGTTACTCCTAACAGTGTGAGATTAGGGACTTTGAGGATCACCAGTGAGTTACTAGGAGATATTAGGGAAGGCCAGAAGACTGATCCTTTTCTAAGGACTCAGTTAGAAGCCATAGAGTCAGGAAGGGAGAGTAGTTTCAATGTTGGATCGGATGGAGTCTTAAGACTTCAAGATAGGATTTGTGTTCCCAATGCGCCCGAACTTAGGAAGATGATCCTAGAGGAAGGACATAGGAGTAATCTGAGTATCCATCCTGGTTCTACCAAAATGTATCAGGATTTAAAGATGATGTTTTGGTGGCCCAACATGAAGAGAGAGGTTAGTGAGTTTGTGTATGCATGTTTAGTCTGTCAGAAGGCTAAGATAGAAACATCAGAGGCCTTCAGGGAAGTTACAACCCTTGGAGATACCCCAGTGGAAGTGGGATAGTATTTCCATGGATTTTGTTGTAGGACTACCTAGGACCCCCAGAGGTTTGGATTCTTTCTAGGTTATTGTTGACAGACTGACCAAGTCTGCTCACTTCATTCCCATTAATATAAGATTTTCCTTGGAAAAGTTGACCTCCCTATATATTAGTGAGATTGTCAGATTACATGGTGCGCCATCTAGCATAGTGTCTGATAGAGATCCTAGGTTTACCTCTAGATTTTGGGAGAACCTGAACAAAGCGTTGGGGACCAAGCTTAGACTAAGTTCAGCCTACCATCCTCAAACTGATGGCCAAACTGAACAGACCATACAGTCGCTGGAGGACCTTTTGAGGGCGTGTGTCTTAGAGCAAAAGGGAAGTTGGGAGAGTTTTCAGTCATTGATAGAGTTCACTTACTACAATAGTTTTCACTCTACCATTGACATGGCTCCCCATGAAGCTTTGTATGGTAGAAGGTGTAGGGCACCTCTATGTTGGCTAGAGCCTGGAGAAAACCTCACCTTAGGACCTAAAGTGGTACAACAAACCACCGAGAAGGTGTAGTTGATCTAAGAAAGGATGAGGACTGCTCAAAGTAGACAGAAAAGTTATCAGGATAAGAGGAGGAAAGACTTGGAATTCGAGGTTGGTGATCATGTATTCTTGAGAGTCACTCCGTGGACTGGGGTTGGTCGAACATTGAAATCCCGGAAACTCACACCTCGCTTTATTGGTCCTTTCCAAATTCTTAAAAGAGTCAGTCCTGTGGCATAACAAATTACATTACCCCCATCACTTTCTAATCTTCACAATCTCTTTTATGTGTCCCAACTTCGTAAGTATATTCATGATCCATCTCATGTGGTCGAATTGGATGACGTACAAGTAAAAGAGAACTTGACATATGAAACATTGCCTTTGAGGATCGAGGATAGACGAAACAAGCAACTAAGAGGGAAGGAGATTCCTTTGGTCAAGGTGATCTGGGGAGGTACATCAGGAGAAGATGCCACGTGGGAATTAGAGAGTCAGATGCGAGCAGCCTATCCATCCTTGTTTAACTCAGGTAAATTTCGAGGATGAAATTTCCAAAAGGGTGGGAGAGTTGTAACACCCTGAAAAGTTATTAATTATAAATCGATGTTTAATTATATTTGTTGTGTTATTTGACTATATGATTGACTTGAATGAGTTGAAGTATGCCTTGAATTAGTCATGTGTGAATTTCTTGATGTAGATGTTGAGTTATGTGGAGTTTTGTTGAGCAAAGTTGAAATTATGAGATTTTAGATTTTTGCCTAAACCTAGTTCAGTAAAATCAAGATCCCAGATTAGTTAACCGTTGGATCGTCTTCAAATTTTGTATGAAGCTTCCTAAGACAATTTTCCACAGTCTGACCGTTGGGATTATGAAAATAAAAACGTTTGGTCTCTCGCTAAGCGCGAATGGCGCGCTAAGCGCAACTGCAACTGAGAGGAAGTTGCATTGAGCTCCCAGAGGTGCGCTAAGCCCAATTCCAACAGAGAGGAAGTTGCACTAAGCGCCCAGAGGTGCGCTAAGCACAATTTGTAGGTTATAAATACGTTCTTAGCGTGAAAAACATGATTTTTCACTCTCCTCTTCTCCAAAAACGCCACCCAAACCCTAAAACCTCATTTTTCACCACCCACGACTACCGGTGACTGTCGTAAGCCGCCATTGCTTGCCGTTGAACCCCCACACCAAGAGGAACACTTTAATTGGAGCGGAATCCTCAGAATCCTCCTCAAGGATTCGGTGGAGAAAATCCTTCAATCCTCCATTTCATAGTTTCTCTAAGGTAATCTTGACTTCTAAACCTTCTCCTAGCTAATTTGAGTTCCTCTTAGTGTCTGTTATATGTTGGGTACTATAATAGGGTGTTTTTACACTTCCTTTGAAAAACCCTAGAGAATGAGACATTGTAGAAGTTATCTTTTATAACATTGAGGTTATTTTTGCGGCATTCACTGAACCCCGATCACATTGGCGTGATCGGAATTTCAAAACGATGTTTCCTTTTCGTAAAACCCAAAATACCCCTCAGCCCTTTATATTTTGACAGGGGTATTTGACCACAAATGTTGCCTTTGACCTTGTTTTTGAAACCTATGCTAAATTTCCTCCGTTTTGGCGTAATAGAGACTTGTGTTGGACCGACAAGCGTGAACGAGAGAGGGACCTCTAAGTGAGGGGAGTTTATTTTAAATTTATCATTTTTACACCATAGTTAGGGTCAGGGAACCTAGCTATGAGAATATATGCCAGTCCCTGTTGCATGCTGATTTTCCTTTATAGAAAACAACACTTTTTTACTAATGGGATGTGATATAATTGTTATTAATGTGCATGTTGGTTTTCAAGAGAAACTATGTTTTTGACGAATGGGATGCGATATATTTATTGTTGATGAATGAAATTATTGTCTTTATTTGACTTGTGTTGTTTGAGGATCTGGGGAGTGTGAATCTCAGGCATGAAAGAAATACGTATATGCGGAATGTGACTTACTGTTGATGTTATTATTGATGATTATGTTAATATGAAATGAGGTTGTTGTTGTTGTTGGTAATGTCATTGAGATGAAATGATTTTATGTTGAGAATGATATTGGAATGGAATGTTGATGATGTTGGAAATGCATTGAGATTTGCATGTTGTGTATGTTCGTGGGGGGGGGGGGGGGTGCATTGACCTTGTCGGATGTCCTTGGTGGGGGAAAATAGAGTGGTTAAAGAGTTTAAACATCTCTGAGGGGATGTTTAGGATCTTTAATTCATCCATGGTCTTTGTACTTGATGGTGCTCACGTTCATACGTTGTATGTTGTGTATGTTCATGGGGGGGTGCATTGACCTTGTCGGATGTCCCTGGTGGGGGAAAATAGAGTGGTTAAAGAGTTTAAGCATCTCTGAGGGGATGACTTAGGATCTTTAACTCATCCATGGTCATTGTACTTGATGGTGCCCATGTTTCATGCCTCATATCACACGGGAAATAGTATAAACTGTGGCAGTGTGTACTTTGTACTAGGGGGTGTGTCACCTGGTAGGGAACTCCCTTGTGGCCCAGGCTGATCACCGAGGGGGGGGGGGGAGTTACGGTGCACGACTGGGTGGCCTCGACAAATATTGCATGGTTTTCCTAAGTGAGGTGTCGTGTGGACACACTTAGGCTATTTCCTTGGTTGATGGTACGTACCACATTGCATCTGAGAGTTGAGGTCAGGTGCATGCATCATTCTGAGCAGTATTGATTGGATCCATGGATGGATGATGAATAATTGTTGAATGTGGATGATGAATAATTGTTGAATGTGGGTGTTGAATAATGAATGTTGTGTAAGCTTATGATGTTTGCCTATGGTTTCTTGCTAATTGTGATTATTTGGATTTAGCATTGGTTCTTTTTATAATGAAATCACCCTTGCAATTTTGTATCATGTGGTTGATACCTGTGATGAACGTGAACCTTGTTCGTGGGAGCAGAATGACAACAGTAGGGTGCAGGAAGTGAGATTCTGTTGAGGAGCCGTCGAGCCGACGTGATGACGCTGGGATTATTTTGGGAGAGAGTTGTGTTTTGTTAATCAACTCCTCCATAGTTGGTTCCATGATTCGTTTGTTGAATTAAAGATGTAAATCACAGATTTGAATTATATGTATGAATAAGTTTAATTTCCATTATGTGAATGACGTGTACTGAGTTACTATACTAATATATATGTATCCACTTAAGTAATGTGTGTTGTTTGGTGACTGTATGTCGAGACAAAAAATTACTTTCATTTTTTTATAAGTAAATTAATGGAGTTTTCATTTAAAATTGAAAATAATCGCGATTTAGAGTGGTGATATTGTAGTGACGAGGCAAGTTGTTACAGATGGAAGAATAATTGATGGTTTACTTCGATATCCAGCTGATTCTCCATAGTGGGAGAAAATTGATCGGTTGTATCTGGAATTTGGACAGGATCCCAAAAACCTAAGGCTTGCTCTTGCTTCAGACGGAATGAATCCTTCGGAAACTTGAGCACCAACCATAGTTCATGGTCTATTTTGCTAATGATTTACAACCTTCCTCCTTGGTTGTGCATGAAGTGAAAATACATAATGTTGTCTATGATGATAACAGGTCAAAGACAACCAGGAAATGATATTGATGTGTATCTGACTCCCTTGATTGAAGACTTGAAAAAATTATGGGTTGAAAGGGTTGATGTGTATGATCAGAGTGTTCAAGAAACCTTCAGGTTACGTGCAATGATATTTTGCACCATTAATGACTTTCCGGCTTATGGGAATTTGAGCAGATATAGTGTGAAAGGACACCACGCATGTCTTATTTGTAAGAAAAACACCAGTTACATTCAACTTAAACATGGAAAAAAGACAGTATACACAAGGCACCAATGATTTTTAAAACCTTTTCACCCGTATCGACGGTTGAAGAAAGCATTTAATGGACAAATTGAGATTGAAAGTGCGCCTAAACCCTTAGGTGGACACAAAGTGTATGATCGGGTGAAAGACATTGATACTATCTTTGGTAAGACACATAAAAGGGATGGGTCAGGGAATTACATTTGGAAGAAAAGGTCAATATTTTTTTATGTTCCTTACTGGTGTGATCTACATGTGCGACATTGTTTGGACATCACGCATGTCAAGAAAAATGTGCGCGATAGTTTGATTGGCACCATTCTTAACATTAAGGGCAAGACAAATGATGGTTTGAAATGTCGTCAAGATTTGGTTGACATGGGTATACGAGACCAGCAACATCCAGTTGCACAAGGTGATCGAACGTATTTGCCCCAAGCATATCACACAATGTCAACGACAGAGAGGAAAAGTTTTTGTCATTGTCTGAAAAATCTTAAAGTGCCACAAGGATACTCTTCAAATATTAAGAGCCTTGTGCCAGTTAAGGATTTGAAGTTGGTTGGTTTGAAATCTCATGATTGTCACGTGTTAATGCAACAATTGTTGTCAGTGGCCGTTCGTGGTATATTGCCTGAAAAAGTTAGGTTTGTCATATGTCGCTTGTGTTTTTCCTTTAATGCTATCTATAACAAGGTTATTGACCCTCAGTAGTTGGATAATTTGGAGAATGAGGCTTCCATCATCCTTTGTGAATTGGAGATGTGTTTTCTGTCGTCATTTTTCGACATCATGATTCACTTAATAATTCACCTTGTGCGGAAGATTCGGTTCTGTGGGCCGGTCTTTTTATGTTGGATGTATCCTGTTGAGCGGTACATAAAGGTGTTGAAAGGATACAAAGAATCAATATCGACCAGAAGCTAGCATTGTTGGATGATATGTTGCTGAAGAAGCTATTGAATTTTGTTCAGAGTATATTAATACCGCAATACCAGTCAGAGTTCCTGAAAGTCGTCATGACTCCAGGATTGAAGGTAGGGGTACACGAGGATGCAATATTGTAAGCATGGGTCGCCAGCAGCTGTCATAAGCTCATCTATATGTATTGAACAACACAGCAGAGGTCGTCCCATACATAGATGCTCACAAAAAACATGTCAGTGCTACTCATCCAAAAATGAACAAGATGAGGTTGTTGCAAGAGCACAATAGAACTTTTATCAGCTGGTTTAGAGAAACAATCTTGGCAGATGACAGTGCTTCAAAGACATTACGATTGCTAGTTGTTGGTCCAAATCTAAATGTTCCAACTTGGAAGGGATATGATATCAATCACTATTCTTTCTACACAAAGTCATAGGATGCAAACAGTAGCGGTCAGAACAGTGGGGTCAGTGTGATGGTCATTCAGATCACTTTTGTAGTGCTTCTGATAACAATCCAATTCAAGCGTCCATGCCTTACTATGGAGTCATTGAAGATATTTTGGAGCTTAATTATTGTGAATTTAGAGTGGTTGTTTTCAAGTGTTTGTGGGTTAATGGAAATACTAGAGTACGTAAAGCAAAATGGGATTTACTTTGGTAGACCTTGAAAAGGTTGCTTACAACAATGATCCATTCATCATGGCAGCGCAAGCTAGACAGGTGTTTTATGTCCAAGATCCATGCGACTCAAGATGGTCAGTTGTTCTTCAAGGGAGAACAACTTGTATCGGTGGGTGAATTGATGGTTCAACACTTGATGTGAATGAGCTACCAACTTTCTGCAAACAAATGCCTTTCATAACTCGGGAACTTCAGGAGGATGATGAACATGCAAATCATAACGATCATGATGAAGGTTTATGGGAGAACATTCGTACATAACTGCATTTGAACAAAGTAATGTATATAACGTATGTCATAATTGTAATTCATTTTTCTTTGGATGTTTTCAAGTTAATGTTTATATGCTATTTATATAAATGATTACATAGAAACAAAATTTGTTTGACTTATGCAGACTCATGGCATCATCGCCAAGGTCCCCTCCACATTCTGATATGCCTTTGGAGGCTACGTCCAGGAAGACCAGACAATCGACCCAGCTGAGAAGGTTGACTATCCAAGGTTTGGATCAGCTGCGACCAATGGTTACCATCAATCCTACCATTGGGAGAGGATTAGGGCCCCATAAAGAAAAGTTCCATAGTTATTTGGGGGTTGTAGCGCGTGAAAAAATTCCTATTCTCCACTCCACTTGGAATGATGTACCAAAATCTTTAAAGAACCTTGTTTCGGATGACATTTTGGTATGTGCATAACGACAAATGTTTAAATCATTTAAAAATATTATTATTCACTAACTATTACATTTCAATTTTGATTTGGAGGGAAAATTTGACATTCCCGAAGGTGACAATGCTAAAAAGAAGGTGGTGTCAACGGTCGCTACCAGACAAAATATGTTTATGCTGACAAAGACAGTCATCAGAAAGATGATCCTTCTGTTAAGTATGGTATTGATGCAGCAACATGGGCAGAATTTGCAAAAAGCCACTAAACCCTTAACTGGCAGGTATATTTAAGAAGTTAAAAAAAATGAAATTCTTATCATTTATTTATTTTCTAACTTTGTCAAAATTGTTATTGGTTATTCGTAAGGGAATACGGAAAAAGGCTCAGGAAATTCAAAAATACAACGGCTGCCCCCATTTATTGTCTCGTGGGAGTTATGAGCTACTAGAAAAAAAAACTAATGGAGGAAAAAAGGAAGACACGAGAACAACAAGCATAATTTACTGAAAATTCTTCACTAAGTGTCAACCCACCATCACCGGTTTCAAGACATGTTAAGTGGAAGATGGCCCGCATGAAGCGATATGGGCAGATGACCTATACAGCGGCCCAAGAAATTTCAAACAAAATTGTGAGTAATTACCTCCGCGTTTGACAGTGTTACTTACTATATTTTACAATAAGAACCTACGTTATGTTTAATGTCATGCTGAGTTTTGAACAAGACTCTTTAGAAGAATAGACAACGCAGGGAAGCTTCATTCCGCATGGTCGTGATGACATATTGAACATGGCTATTGGTCGGCTAGAGCATCCAGGTCGCGTACGTGTGGTAGGGACAGGTGTAACAATCAGTCAGTATTTTGGACAGGCATCTCGTGGCTCAAACAGTTCTTCTAGATCAATCAGTCAACAATAATTGGCTCAAATCATTGGTAAGTTGAAGGAAGAGTTGAGAAAAGAAGTAGAGGAAGAAAACAAAAACTCACAGGAAGTGTGGAGGAGGACGATAGAAGAGCAAAACAAACACAATTTGGAAATAATGAAACACGAGTTGAAGCACGCAATAAAATTAGAGTTATCCCAAATTGTATCACAACACTCACCGCCACTTGAGGCACCTGATATACAAGTCTTAGCTGCACGTGTGAGCATGAAGGGGAGTTGTGCGAAAGCTGGCACAATTCCATCAGTTAAAGAGCCTTCTGATGTGCATGTGGATACTATGGGTTTGTACGTAGTTCATGACCAGTGTACTCAACTAGTGGCATTGGGAAAAGTGTATGAGAGTGTGTCCATTATACACAATGTCCCTTATGCAGATGATGTGGTTAGGGTAAGTGTTGTCAAAGTTTACCACTGTGACGCTCAAGTTCCTTTGCCTACACCAAAGATTCAATTTGTGAGACAGGCCGTTGGCACATTCGTTGGGTGGCCGACACATCTAGTGAAAGCTGTACCCAATGAGGTTTATTGTTTTCCCTATGAATATTAATTGCAATGACATTTTTGTTGAAAACTATCGCAATTGAAATTTCACTAAACATGTAGGATTCACAAAAGGGTATGTCGAAAAGGGTTACATCTGCAACAATGGACAATACAGTGGCTGCAGTTGATCCATTGGGAGAATTAGTGAAGAACCTTTTTGATGTTTACCAAAAGCCAATTCAGTTGCCATGGGATGGGGCAAAATTTGGAATACATAATGTCAAAGAGGGTTTTTTCATCACGCACGCAGATGTCACCGAGATAATTTTAGGTGACAAATGTTTGAACATATCCATACTACAATTATCAACGATGTAAGTTAATTTGGTTTAGCGACTTCATTAATTATATATTAAGTGATAAATAATGTTGGCTACAATATACCATTAACAAAATTGTCGTCAAATGGTTGAAACAGGTTCATGAATTATTGGAGCACATGCTTAGATTATGGATCACTGCATGGTTTCCTTGAACCTCAGTGTATACACAAGGCAAAGGACAAACGCCAAGAATGTGAACAATACATTCAAACATGGGTCAAGGAATCACAAAAACAAGTGTACCTAGGAGCTTATCTGAATCAGTAAGTACATTTGATGTTGAACAATGTTTAGAAAATACATTATAATTGTGTAACTAATGTTTTTTGTGTTCAGGGCACATTGACAACTTATTGTTTTATGTCCACAGGACAATATTATTGTTTGGTTATGTTCTCTGCGTAAGAAGCCTAATGTTTACATCAAGGGTGTATTTAATAGGTTACTTTCTAAATTTAAAGTCAAATAGTGTATACTGAGAGTAGTGGTTAAACACAATGATTTTTATATTATATACTTTATTGCTATTTTCAAACTAGTGCAATGAAGACATTAACCAGTAGTTTGGAAGGAGGCAGATCAACCTGTACCTCGATGGATTGAACCAAAGGCATGTCATTATTTATTGAAAAGTGCTTTTGAGTTACTTCCATGTGTTACTTTCATAGTTGTACCTTTTTTTAACAATATTTCATATTGCATTTAGGGCCATGTTCAAACCGGAGGCTTTGAGTGTGGATATTATGTCATGCATTGGATGTGGTGCATAGTGAGTGGCAGATTGAAGAATGAATGGAATAGGGTATGTTTACTACAACAACTTTTAGTTGTTACTATTGTTTTAAAGTCTAATTGAATGTTTTATGTACGATTTATTTTCATATTTTCAATTTGGCAATGGTTTTATGATGGAACACCATTAGACAAATAGGCCATGACAACACTTCACAATAAATGGGCAGCATATTTTTTGCAGATGAAAAACATGGATTTTAGCAACATGTAGATGACATACATGAATTTTTTTTTCACACTAGACATTTTCATTGTTTACATTATAAACAATTATGCTAAGTTGAAGTTAATTGAGTAGTGTGGATATGTTTTCAGCTATTTACTAAAAAGGGCATATTTAATTTTTATTTCATTATGTGATAATTGTTATTTTAATTTTTTAAAACATTAGAAGTGTATGTGTGTGTGGTTGATAGGAAAAGATTATATTAATCCCAAATGCAGTAACAACAAAGACAAGAGTCATTCAATGCACACTTTTGATGTTTAATTGTGGAGTTGCATTGCATTAGCTGTTTGTTTGCAGTCCTTGAAGTTGGAATGGCTTGAGGCCATGCAGTGAGGATTGTTTGGTGTGTTAATCTCCAGCACCAGTCAAATATTATCTATGCCTTCAAAATAAAAAAAATCTAGGAAACACCATAAAAAAATAAAAAAAGGAAAAGCTTTTCATATTATTCAGAAGGAACGTGTTTTCGTTTGTTTTGTTTGAATTCCTATCCACACGTCTCACCAGAAACATGTCAGCGGTGGTTGCTGGTTCCTCCTCTTCAATGTCTGCCACCTTCACGACAAGAAGGAGCCCTTTCTTAAAAAACTCTCAAGGTTCTCATTCCAAGGCAGTGACTTCACCTCAATGCCAGGTTGTACTACTTACTATACTTTGCTTATTACAAGATCTTGTTACATAATTTGAGATCACGTAATTGAACATTATTAATTGATTCATGTGCTATTGTTTAAGAAATAGAATTCATTTTGCTGTTGTATTTGCAGAAAACATGTTTACAAGGGGTCTCACTTCATGAAGCAAAAATGGGTGTTTCAGAATCCTTAAGCACAATTAGAAAAATTTCCTTTCTCATTTTCTCATAGGAGTAGAGTGCTGAACTTTTTGGATTGAAAATGCTAATATATGGATGTTTGTAATGTTTTATTTTGATAAAATATATTTAATGCTATTTCTAGTAATTTATAAAAAAATCGTACGATTTATGATGTATTTCAATTCACAAATAAGCCTTCCTAGTCATTTTGTGTTAGGATCCAATTGCAAGTTATGGGACATCATTCCTCATTGGAAGTATGGGATTGTAATATAGGGTTTATAAGGCCTTGGGCTCTCCACTTAGAATAGCTAGTTTTTGGGGTGTGGTTCTTCGAAGGTTATTATCATTTGGTTCATGATTTTTGACTAAGTCTGACAGTAATGTTCTTTGTGTAGTTATATTATTTTTATTATTTTGGACGGAAAAAGAAACTTTATTATAGGAGAGAAGAAATACAAGGGAAAAAGGGGATGACATGCCTTAGGACTGAAAGTACAACTACATTAATACAAAGAGCTTTTCATTAGTGCTACATGTTCACATATTTAAGTTATTGAGAGATTTATATTAAAGTTGCCTTAATATGAGCCGGATAAGTGTGAAAACATGCTACTTTGTTTTCTTCTCTTCCATATTGTATTTGACCTGTGCATGCTACTTCTTAAGCCTGAAATAGCTTCTGTCTTTGTGTATGCACATGTCTATGAACTTGTTTTTCTATTTAAATTCTCCTTCAAGTAATATTATTTTCTTGCAGAAGACAAGGATGAGGATGAGGATGAAGATGTTCATCTAGCTCCAGATAGTGCTGATGATGCACCTAGAACTATTCCTCAGCAGGGTTCTTCTGAACAAGTAAATGTTGTGCCCAGTCGTCCTTCTGCTCATATTGTTGGCATTATAAACAAAAATTGGCATTCGTAAGTATCTTTTTAATTACGTGGAGCATGTTCGAAATACTTAAATAGTGTTTAACTTCATTGTATAGGCTAATCAAATCATGCATGTATGTTAATTAGGTTAACAATGATTTGTGTGGTTGTGACCTTAGTCATATAATTGAGCTCTGTTGTACAATTTAGATTTTAGATACATGGGATTCATCGAACGTCTCTTGTTTTCATTTTCCCTTAACAAAGCATTTATGTTTTACTTACAAACTGGTATTCATTTGATTGGAATCTGAATTAACCTTTTTTCATTAGAGGAAACTAATATCTCTTTATCTCCATTAATTAAGGGATGTTCTGCTATTGAATTAGTAAGAACTGGTACAAAAATGTAGAGATACATATATTTTTATCCCTTTTGAACAGCCATAACTTTGTATTGGCTTGATCTTTAACTAATAATTCCTTTAAAGATAGAAATGATAACCTCAATCTCAACTTTGGTAAGTATCGGTGATAAGGGAAAGTGCCTTATCAGTTTTTTCATAGCAGAATATGGATTACATTGCCCTTTTACAATGCAGCACTGTTAAAAATCCTTAACCATCTCAAGTATTGTTCCATGAACAAATCCTCTAAGTTAATACAAGGCAAATTGAATTGGAACATATAGCTCGATCTGTTGGTTGGTTGTCAGAGATTGGGTGTTGTACACTCATGCAAGTTATACTTGTTTGGCAGAATTTTTTTTTTATTTTTAACTTTTGTAATCATTGTCAATGACCAAATATCCCAAAAGTTTACTCTCTTAGGCAAAGACTCTGTGAATGGTTTTGATATCTAACAGACCTCCTAAAACAACTGTTCTTCAAGCCTTCAAGTGTGAACAATGCACAGGCCCACCTTCCTTGTATTCAAATTGAACTTATATCTAGAAAAATAGGAGCTGTAAGGATATAACTCTTGACCACTTATTCATAGAGGCTATGAAATGGTGTCAATTAATAGAGTAACCTACTATTTTGTTTGTACATAGAATAGTCATGCCATTTTGTTTGTGACTTGAGTTTGAGAACAGAGAATAGTCAGAATACTATCTCTATAGTGTGTAATTTCAGCTTGTTTCAATAAATGATTTCAGTTCAAATTTGATGTTCTATCACAATCACAAACATAAATCACAAAATTGATCCTTAATTGCATCAGTGTAGTCTCTTAAAAAAAGAGTCTTAGTTTTCTAATTCCAATCTTTTAAAGTGTCTAATCAATTTGAAAAACCCAACACAAGAAGTGCCATAATATTACTGAAAAATCAACTTAATAAGACCCAGACAAATTAAATGGGTCCATAAAATAGACATGACTTCATATTTAAATATTACTAGCAACACATCACCTCAAATAACAAAGTAATCCTTCCTATTCACAACACTTGACACAATTTCTTGGTAGTAGTTCCTTCCATATTATTCAAAATAGTGTTTAAGGGAACCAACTTTTATGCTCGTCTAACTAACACCAATAGTCAGTCAAACATGATCCAAACCAAGGATTTAAATAGTAGATCTTATCAGTTGGTGCAGCACAACACCATATTTGTAGAAAATGTCACAAACACATTACAGTGAGTATAGATTGCACTACCTGCAATGGTTCCACCACATACTGAAATTGCAATTTAAAATCCCAGTATGGCAACTAGCCTAAGAAAACTATTAAAGCCATTATTGTTTCCTGGTTGATGTTGAGAACATTGATGGAATACAAAGGTAGCATTTGGCATGCAAATAGAATGGAATCAAATAGTCTGTTCTATTCTCAGATCTACCCTTTTAGTGAAATCAAAATTTATTATTTAAAGTTTTATGCCTTTTAGAGGGGACTGGGAAGGTAACATTAAACATATGTTTCAAAACATTAGGGATTACTTGAGGATCCAAATTTTAGTCAAATCACATTAAAAGACAACAATTGTACCTGCAATTGGAGCCTCCTCCCATTCAGTATCATCATCGTCTTCCTCACATTTTGATTTCATGCCAACCTGACGATTGGAAGTACTGCTAGAAGGATTAGCAGCAGCAAATGTGTTTGACAATTGTTTTTTTGCAACTTCTTCCAATTTGTGTTGTTGTTTAAGTAAAGCAGCATAATAAGCCTTAATATACTTATCCTATAAAAATAGTAAAGGAAACCGAAATATTTAGCCAACAAAAATGGTCTTATACGTTTGGGATGAAGGGCAACGAAACTCAAACAAAAAGGGAAAAAGTCTATCTTATTTTAAGAACCTGAATATTTTGATTGTTGTCATGTCCAATTTTTGACTTCTTGTCATCTGTGTTCTGTGCTGTTGTGGAAGTTGAAGTCCCATCCATCTTTGTTTCTTGCTTCACCTCTCCATGTTGTTCCTTTGTAAGATTCACACCTGATGTAATCATCCATGGAGGCAAAACCTTTAAAGATGTACTGTCAGTTTCAGACTAAGTATTTAGAACTATTTAAGGAATATATGCTGGATGCAAAAATTGAAAAGCTTCATAGAAGATTCATTATGATATAATATAACTTGTTTCAATAAAGAAAAGGTTAAAACTGTTTTTAACTACAAACACTATAAGAAAGGAAAACAAGCATGAAACCAAGACAATCAAGCAAGTTGGCAAGGATGTTCATGATACACTTTGACATACAAACTACCACATTACCACCACAAACAGAGAAAGATCCTATTTCATTTTGGGCCAATTTAAGTCATGCTCTACTTTTTTGTATTAATCGACTCCATAATGAGTAGAAAGTTGTCCTTGAAAATCCAAAACTTCCTCCAATATCTTCGGGCAGTGGTTCAATAATAACAACAATAATGTGTATGGTTCTAGTAGATCAATGTCAACTTATCAAGTAGGCTATTTGGAAAGTTTGGTGACCACTATATGCCCCCTTTTCTTTGGATCAGTTTCTTTTTAAATTCAAAGGCTTTAGCAGGACTGATAAGGAAGTTTATTCGATAGTGGGGTGTTATCTTCTTTGGTGTCTATTTGGTTTTAAAATGCTTGTATTTAAAAAAAACATTTCTCAGCCCTTAGATATGATTTGGTAAAAGATATTTGTTGGAATTATAAACCTGAGGCTGAGTTGAAATTCTGATACCGATGACAGATGTCGTACCGGATGTCACGACATCACGCTTTAGAACATGCAGATTATATTTGACAGTATGAACAGATTAAACAAGTAAATAACACAAGAGAATTGTTAACCCAGTTCGGTGCAACGTCACCTACATCTGGGGGCTACCAAGCCAGGGAGGAAATCCACTAAAATAGTGTTAGTTCGAAGATCTAACAGCCACTGTTTACAACCTTCTCACCTAACCACTACCCATGCAACCTCTACCTAAGAGCCACTCTTAGATATGAGAACCCCTCTCACTCCCTCTCAATCACTCTCCCGTGTTTACAAATAAATCAAAGACACACCAGAGATTGCTCTCTGAACAATAGAGATCAACTCTACACACTCAGGTCCAACACTTGATGTTAGGGTAACATCAAGGTGGCTCACAAAACACTCAAGTCCCAAAACTCACAAAATAACTCTTCAATCTCGGACTTGGTACAAAACTCGTGCAGCCTTCATGTTTATATAGCAGTGTGCGTATCTGGGCTGCAACAACTTGCGCTGGATAAGATCTATCATTCTCCTGAAAATCTGCACTTAAAGATCTAAAAGATAAAGTTTGATCTTTTAGTTTTTATCTTTAATCTTTAATCCCTGAACGAACTATTCAAGTTTGTAATTCGAACTTTAATTATCTTTTAATTCGTTCCTAAAGATAGATCGCCAAATCTGTTGCTAACTGCACATTAATCTGTTAAAGATATAACAGATTTATGTGTCCAGTATTTTCGGGCAGGATGTCCTGGACATCGTATCCGACATCGTGGATCCTGCAGCTTCAATTCTTCATTTGACATTTTATCTTGCCTTGTGCATTGTGTAGCCCAATCTGATTCGTTGGACATCATGTGCAGCAACTCCAGCTTTCCTTCATTGTCTAAGTGCTTATGTTTTAACAAAATTTTAGCCAATCTTTTAAAACTCAGTAAAGCTAAGCACTAACATGAGTGATAAAAAAGGCTCAGATAAGGATCAACTATAGGGCTTGGATCCTAGCAAGGAACCTATACCAAAAGTGTACTCCAGAAGGTGGTAGGGACAATGAGGGAATTTTCTATCATGGGGATTTCGTGACGTGGCTGAGTTAGTTGGAGGATATTATGAGAGAAGGGTTGGAAAGGGGGAGGAAAGCACTAATTTGTAGGACTGAGAGTAGCATCTCGGAGGGGCCTTTGGTTCCAGTAGGAGAATTGTTTTCTCTGGTTGGCATTAATAAAATCATTTCCACTGCTCATTTTTTTGTTATTTCCTAGATTACATATTATTTTCTATCTTTTTTATCCTTGGTATTTATCACTATCCCAATTTCCAATCAGCTTTATTTCATTGTACAACTCAGGTTCATTGTATCTTAAGAAATTGAGATAATTACCCTTTTTTGTGAGTGTACTTTATTAGTAATCTCTGTATATATATCATTTAACTGAGTGTGTGTAACTGTGTATTGACCATTCAAGAATATTCACTCAAAATCAATCTTATTTTTATCTTCAACTATATTTTTCAGGCCTCACTTAGGTGCTTGGCAAATGGTTTTTAAGAGAGGTAGCAGGCAGATATGGAAAGACACTAAAATGCTTTATTGGTTATTATACTAACATGTTTATCTGATTTCTCTTTGTTTCTTCTTGTAAAGTCTTTGACTCCTTGTTAAGTAAGGTATTATCCTCTTCCATCATATTCTTCCATTCTTTCTTCCTTCTAACAATATTTCTTATTTTAACCCCCCCCCCCCCCCAACAAAGGTGCATGCTATGAGATATTGGCACTATTTGATCCAAGTGATAAATAAAAACAATCAGCTCCATCTTTTTTTAAAGTTGAGATATCGACACTATTTGATCACCAAATGGAAAGGACAATTATTTTGTTCCAACTAAATGAAATCAATGAGTTTTTAATTTTGTTAAAGATAAGGAAATTTTATTAGAAAGAAAAGATGGAATGTATGATATGAAGAGAATAATACCTCATTCACAACAAGGAGGGATCAAACTAATAAAATTGGGGAGATAAAAATTACGATGGTTGCCCAGTCTTTGCACATGCTGGAAATAATAACACCCTTAAACAGGATAATGTTACCTTAGTGTCTCCATCTAAGTTAATACAAGGCAAATTGAACTGGAACATATAGCTCGATCTGTTGGTTTGTTGTCAGAGATTGGGTGCTCTACACTCATGCAAGTTATGCTTGTTTGGCAGAATGGTTTGTTGTAACTGTCAACATACACTTACTGATTATACCATCTAGAAAATGGGATAGTTAACTTTATAATTAATCTTTGTGATGTCATTATGTGGCACACTAGCTACCTATTCTTTCATAGTTTCTATGTCATACTTTAGGTAACTTTAGGTGCAACACATAATGAAAAAATTAAAGTAAAATAAAATATTTGACATGTCTTTGAGCATAAAGGTTCATGTAGATTCTTTGTTTAAGATAGATATGCTATTTGTATAGTCATAACGTTAAACCTTTGTTAACTGATCAGAAATTTTTGTTTATTAAAATGTTGATCTTGTTAAACTTATCAATTATCAATACTTTTTGTTTACAGAAATGTTAACTAATAAGTATGTGTCTGTATATTTCATTTTGTAAGTGTATATGTTGTGATGTTTCATGATTGGTATGTTGAAATCTCTTTTCAGGTATTGTGGATCTTTGGAGCCAATGCCTATGCCTGCAGGGAGTAGTGGTATTGCCCATGCCTTGTTTGTCTCCAAAGACCGCAGAATTCCCAACATTCGAATCCAAACCCGTCAACTTGAGAACCTTTTGGACAAGAGGATTATTGTGGCAGTTGATTCTTGGGATCGCCAGTCTCCATATCCATTAGGCCATTATGTGGGAACTATTTGGGAGATAGGTGATAGAGATACTGAAATCAAGGTATGGAATATTGGATTTTGTATGATTTCTCTCTTTGTATCAATAGTGGGAAAAACAATGAATGAATACGTGGCAACTTCTACTTTTACTCTTTGCCAACTTCCAAAGTAGTATTATTGCCAAAGTACTATTTGGGGTACAATATGCAAGTGGTACAGTCTTGTGTATAAGATATTGTTGAAAGTTAATAATGAAATTTGAAATTATTGTTTGGAGCTTTTCATATCTGGAATTTTCTTATGCAACCTTCTTACAAGTAGAATTTTCTTACAAATATTTTTCTTGTCTTTTGCAATCATTGCTGAAGCTCTTAAGATACCAACAGGCCTATGTCATCTACAATAAAATGGAAAAATTTTCAAGTGATTGGTGTACCAACATGTTTGGCCCAGCTCGCAGCACTTACTTGTTGGTGATAGGTGTTAGTGGATGAATACGACTAACTTTTGTGTAATAAATCTGTGAAAATTGTATCTAACTCCTCCCATTTATGGTTATTTTGTAGTGTTGTAATTACTTTTTGTTAAATATAGATAATAAATACTAAGTACTCCCATTTTGTGTATTTAATAATCATTTCCTTTCAATTCCAGGTTAATTAGGCAAGTTTGTGAAGTGCTGATTATGATCTACTCGCTAAGCCAATCTGCCGGCTTAGCGAGCCGTCCGCTGAGCACACCACTCTTGCGGCTGAGCGCGAGGAAGAATTTGGAAGAAGGATGAACTAGACACACGCACTAAGTGAGGGCTCATCCCGCTAAGCACACCGCTTGCATGCATCTGCTAAGGGAGATGACGCACGCTAAGCCGAAATTCACTTATGCTCGCTAAGTGCGCAAGCACCAACAAAGCCACCTATTTAAGCCTGAAATCAGAAATGAAAGGAGAGTTTGGCAATTCTCGAAGCTTTTTCATGTTTATAGATTTCTAGAGAAAGAAAGGTCCAAGTTCCAGAGAGTTTTGAGAGCTTATGCTGTGCGAAGACTGGCAGAGAACTGAGCTTGAAAAGGAAATAAGTGAGGTTCTAGAGGTGGAGGAGACATCCCCACTACTTGCATTTCTTCAATCCTTCATTTTTCTCTTCTCTTTGTTGTAAAGGAAGCTTCCCAATTACGGAGAGCTAAATCCTCTATTGGTTCTTCCTTGTAGGTTGTTCGGCTTCCGGCAAGTGCACCGGATCGCACAAGTAATATAAAACAGTAAGAATCGAGTATCGAACTCTCGGGGAACTTGTGTTATTTGGTAAGCTATTTCAGCAAATAAGTGTTTGGTGTGTAAAGATAAGTATGAATATGAACAGGTGTATAAAATGTCTATGCAAAAAGAAAGAAAATCACGCCAGAGAAATGATGTGTAAAAACAAGTAGAAACACATTGGTCTTCCTAATAGGTGCCTGATGCTGAAATGATATTCTCTATCTAACAATGCTCATGTGTTCTTATGATGTCTCCTGAGATACTAAACCCCGATTCCTCATGATAGTTTAGCCTAATCCTGATCAAGCATCATCCGCAGATTCCTCTTGTAAGACTAAACTCAACTAGGACCGCATTAAGACACACATACACAACTAACTTATCGTACCCCGATTCCTCGTGATAGTACGACAACTTAGCCTTGTATTATCAAGGACTTTAGAGTCAGATCAGTTTCCACTATTGAATGACCCTAACAAAGCATGCATCTACGTGGATCAAGGTAAAGGCATACTGGAGTGAAAAGCAGATAGCACAGAGAACACACAAAACATCATTAAATAGATAAAAATATATTTACATCAGGTATCTACAGGGAAGATCCAACAGAGGATTTAGCTTTCCATACCAGGAAGCCTTCTTTACAACAAAGAGAAGAACAAGATGAAAGATTGCAAAAATACAAGTGGTGAGGATGTCTCATTCACCTCTAGGATCTCACAATCACTCACAAACTCATCTCAAGCTCTCAAACTAGCTCCTGCTTCAAGCTCTGGTCTCTGCAGATCTTCACACAGTAAAATCTCTCAAAACTCTTTGGAACTTGGACCTTTCTCTCTCTAGAAACTCTATACATGCAAAGCTCTGAATCCCAGTCCAAACTCCTTCTCTAAAATCTGATTTCAGGCTTAAATAGGTGGCCTTGTTCGAGTTCGTGCGCTTAGTGCAATTATGGACCGCTTAGCGCACATTAGTGAATTTCGGCTTAGCGCGTGCCTTTCTCGCTTAGTGGATGAACTGAAGCGGTGCACTTAGTGAGATGAAGCGGTGCGCTTAGCGAACCTGTATAGCTCATCTTCTTCCAGAGTCTTCCTCGTGCTTAACCCATGAGTGTTGCACTTAGCGGAAGCTCACTAAGCCAGCAGATTGGCTTAGAGAGAAGGTGAAAAACAACATTTTTCAAAGCTTGCCTAATTAACCTGAAATTGAGGGAAAATGATTATTAAACACACAAAATGGAAGTACTAAGTATTTATTACCTATACTTAACAGAAAATACTTATAACACTACAAAATAACTATAAATTGGAAGAGTTTGATACAATTTACACAAGTTTTATACACAAAAGTTAGTCGTATTCACCGACTAACAACTCCCCCAAATTTATAGTTTTGCTTGTCCTCAAGAAAAAAGAGAACAACTCACTTGTCCTCAGGTGACATTGACATGCAATGACTATGTACAAAGGTGTATGCAACAAAAGTTACTGATTACATGATAAAAGAATGAAGTAAAATGCCCCCATCACTTGTCTTTCACAAGGTATGCAGTTATCCAAAGAGAAGAATAAAATGTAACCTGAACAATTAGATGGAGTTAGGCATAAGACAGATATCAAGGAAAGTAGCTTAAACCATAGTCTCACAGCTACTGTTTCACTCAAGCACAAGTGTTTAAGCTATTCATTAATAACAACTAGCAAGAGGTCCAATCTTTGAATTTCATCTCATGCTATAAAGTTAGAAATGTATAAACAAAATCAGAAGGACTTTCTTAGGCTTGAAGTGAGGCTTGGCTACAAAAATACATTGGTTTTTCTAGGATTCAAAGATTTTAGATTCTAAGAGAGCACAAATCCTAGACTTATCCAAGTGATCTTTTTTTAATACAATTAGCTTGCTCACTAGCTTTTCACTTTCATTGCTTTTGACCTCATTATATCAGCACACCTTTCCTATTATTGCCTTTTTTTTATATATACAACTTATGTGCTGTGTGTGCTGATGCTTTATCTCTTTCTTTGCATCCCAATTAGTTCCACTCCCCCAAATTTGGGGTAAATTTGACTTGAACCATAAGCTCTCCTAGAATCTAAACAAGGTATATGGAGAGAATTATTTAAGTTCAGAGTTCAAATTTTTGACAAACTCATTTAGCTCACAAAGGGTGCAAATGATAGAATTATAATTCAAGGTAAGCTTTCTGGTCAAAAGGCTTGTGTATGCACAATCATGGCCTTCATCATGTCCTCATTTATACACTTCATTCTAAAATTCAGAGATTGATGCAAAGATTAATACTCACAGCTAGTCGTTCACTCACAGTTTAAGTTCACACTCACACCGGTTTCGGTTCAAGCTTTTCTTTCACAATCAATCTGTCTACTGACTAACAATTCTAATTGCAAGTTCACATTCTTGTTCTTTCTTTGTCTAAAATACACACTTGCTCAAACTCATGAAAAGGAACACAAACTCCATCACAATCATGAATTCAATTCAAAATAAAGACATACGCCCATTTTTCACAAAAATAAAAAATAAAAAAATAAAAGTGTTTTACTGCCATGTCATAGAAAACAAGTCAAACTATTCAAAATGCTTCAGGATGAGCAAACTAACTACTAATAAATAAAACTAGTAGTGTATGTAGACATAAAGGAAATATTGTACTAAAACCATAATTATAATAATAAACCAAAAGGCAAAAAGTATCACCAAGAATCAACAATGTCAACAGTGTCTAAACCGGGGAATCAGTGAGAGCAACAACTTCCCCAGATGACGAATCAGAAAGATCAGCAATTCCTCCAACTGGGGAAGCAGGTGGGTCATCTGTTTCTGTAGCAGGTGAATCAGGAGGGTTTGCCGCTTCATTTGATGATGCGTCAGAGATGACAATCATAGGAGGAGATGGGGGAACTGCTTCAAGCTCAGGAAAAGAAGGTGGATTCACCCCTGGAGATTGTGGATTAGCTGGCTCTGGATTGACCTGCCCAGGTGTGGGCTCAGGCGGAGCAGCCTCGTTAGGTCTCACCAAAGGAAGTTGAGCTTCAGGCCAGGCTACTTGCTCAAGAAATTGCTCCATAGATATGATTGGCCTATTGTGAGCCAACTCTTGCAGGCTGTGCATGATAATAAACTGTCCTCGAAATAAGCTTTGTAGCATAAAGACTAAAGTTAGTGAGCTTTGGATATCCTGTCTTACGGTTACTGATGGAGTTGCTGGAGTGGATGATGAAGGGATGTCCTTTGTTCTAGCTCTTTTTCTCGATGTCATCTGTAACTAAAAAGATCTCAAAATTCCTTAGACCAAAATTGTTCAAGTTAAACAACAAAAATAGAGGTTGTAATTAATAATAGGCGCTTAGCAGGATATAACTTGCTCAGTATGCCCTGAGAAACATAACATATTGGCTGAGCTGGAGCCAAGCTCGCTTAGCCTTAATAGTTGGCGTGATGAAATGCACTTAGTTCAGGTGAACTCGGCTTAGCGCGAGGCTTTCAACACAAAATTTTCTAAGTTATTTTGGCTTAGCGATTCAGCCTCGCTTAGCCACAAGGATTTCAACAGGAGGATGAGTGTTCATCCTCACAAGATGAACTCGCTTAGCATGGTGGGTGCGTTTAGCGAGTTCGTTTGGAAACACATATCTTCAATGAATATCGATGAACTCACTTAGCGCAGTATGCTCGCTTAGCGAGTTCATCGCGTTTTCCAGAAAAAACCCAGAAAACACAGTTCGTTTCTTTGTCTATTAAGCCTCTAAAAGGCATTATCAAACATGCAAGTCAATTGAAAATATCTATACAACACAATCAAATATAAAGTCCTAATTTTTGCCTAATTTAAAATTATGAGAACCCTAAAGATTGAAAGCTAAAATCTATGGTTTCCTACCCTAAGGTTCAATAACTTAAAAGAATGAAGGAAGTAAGGAACTCACTCGTATCGACGATGCTTTGATGTAGAAGAAAGCAACAATGCTGGCAAATGAGTGCGAGAGAGAAGATGCAGGCTGTTCAGCAGTTTCCAACAAATATGAGTGTAATTTCCATTACACTCACATAAGTTGTTTTTCTTTCTCAAAGTGACGTTTGGTTTTTTGAAGATGATCGCTTAGCAGCTCTGCACGCTTAGCCTAACTTTGAAATTCAAGTTTTTTTCTTTTAAACAGAAGCCTCGTGGCTTAGCGCGCAAAAGGACTGCTGAGCGAGATCTGCAGACCAAAAATCTACAACTCTCGCTAAGCCAGGCTCTTGCCAGCTTAGCTAAAATGATGCATCTTAAGTACAAAGGAGCATGCGCTTAGCTGATAACGGCTCGCTTAGCGCTCACATTGCCACAGGGAATTCCGCTTGGCGGCAACGACTCGAGCTTAGCCAAAGTGTATGATGGGCTTAGCGATCAAACTACAGCTTAGCCAAATTCATAATGAATTGAAGTTGGCTTAGCTCAGCCTTGGCCAGCTTAGTGGACCAAATCAGCCTCAGATGCAGGGGTTGATCGCTAAACGCTTAAGACTCTCGGCTTAGCGCGTGATCAAAGACGCACTTAGCGTAAGGCATGCGCTTAGCAAAAGGACTATTTTTCAGCAAATATTTTCTAAGTTATTTTTCAGTCCCTTCCTCAACAAATTGAAACCCTTATATCTAAGATTCAAAGATAGGCTGATATACTCCTATGTACAAATTAAAAAGCAATTTCCACATGATATATGCATGAAAAACAAAAATAGCAGAAATTAAAACTAGGTTGCCTCCTAGGAAGCGCTTCTTTAACGTCATTAGCTTGACGCATAGCTTAATACCTTCAAGGTGGCATGAAAGTCACATAGAACACATCTTCCTTGAAGTTTCGCCTTTTAGCTAGAAATTCCATGAACTTCATATAGTCTGGAAGTACATTCCAAATCATTTCAAGAAAGGTGTTAGTGATTAAAGAAAGAATGTCACTTAAGGTTTCCTCATGTTCTCCTTGCTTTCCTTTCTTGATAATCAGTCGATGAGGAAGGTTATTGATTTGGAGAATATTTTCTTGTTGTTTTTCTACTGTTGAGTACTTCTCCTATTGTTGTTGTGCTTGTTCCTCGTCTTTCTCCTCATATTTTTCTCTTGACTCATGCTCTTTTACAGGGCTTTTTTCTTGAGCTTCAACCTCTACAAAGTATTTTTCTCGTCTGAACATAAATTGAGTCACTGCTTCTGCCAGCTCACCAACCTAGATTTCTACACTTTGGAGTGCTTGTTGAGTTGATTTAGTTGTTTCCATGAATTGCATCAGCAATTTATCCATATTGGAACCTCTTTCTGCTTCATTTTGATAGTAAGGTTGTAACTTTGGTCCCCCGTGAAAATTTTCTATTGAATAGCTCTTACCAAAATGAATTTCATGATTTTTCATTGAATTTTGATTAGCTTTTGAGTTGGCATGGTATGCCATGAATTCCTCAAACACACCTTCAAGATTAGGAGTTCTTTCTTCTTCATATTGATTGTAAAGACTTAACTCCTGTTCCCACCCTTGATCGTGTGCCGTCAAGATATTCATTTCACCCCTTAAAAAGCTTCAAATCTCATGGAACTAAATCATCTACAGAAGATTTACTATACATACAAAGCACTAACAAGAGCAGCTGGTCACCAAGTCAAGAGGAAAACAAACATAAACAAATACTCTCAAGTAATAAAAGAATAAAGAATAGACACCTAAAGACGAACTAACTTCCCAAATAAAAAGAAGTTCCCCGGCAACGGCGCCAAAAACTTGTTCGGCTTTCGGCAAGTGCACCGGATCGCACAAGTAGTATAAAACGGTAAGAATCGAGTATTGAACTCTCGATGAACTTGTGTTATTTGGTAAGCTATTTCATCAAATAAGTGTCTAGTGTGTAAAGATAAGTGTGAATATGAACAGGTGTATAAACTGTCTGTGCAAAAAGAAAGAAAATCACACAAGAGAAACGATGTGTAAAAACAAGTAGAAATACGTTGGTCTTCCTAATAGGTGCCATATGCTGAAAAGATATTCTCTATCTAACAATGCTCATGCGTTCTTATGGTGTCTCCTGAGAAACTAAACCATGATTCCTCATGATAGTTTAGCCTAATCCTGATCAAGCATCATCCGCAGATTCCTCTTGTAAGACTAAACTCAACTAGGACCGCATTAAGACACACATACACAACTAACTTATCGTACCCCGATTCCTCGTGATAGTACGACAACTTAGCCTTGTACTATCAAGGACTTTAGAGTCAGATCAGTTTCCACTATTGAATGACCCTAACAAAGCATGCATCTACGTGATCAAGGTAAAGGCATACTGGAGTGAAAAGCAGATAGCACAGAGAACACACAAAACATCATTAAATAGATAAAAATATATTTACATCAGGTATCTACAGGGAAGATCCAACAGAGGATTTAGCTTTCCATACCAGGAAGCCTTCTTTACAACAAAGAGAAGAACAAGATGAAAGATTGCAAAAATACAAGTGGTGAGGATGTCTCATTCACCTCTAGGATCTCACAATCACTCACAAACTCATCTCAAGCTCTCAAACTGGCTTCTGCTTCAAGCTCTGGTCTCTGCAGATCTTCACACAGCAAAATCTCTCAAAACTCTTTGGAACTTGGACCTTTCTCTCTCTAGAAACTCTAGACATGCAAAGATCTGAATCCCAGTCCAAACTCCTTCTCTAAAATCTGATTTCAGGCATAAATAGGTGGCCTTGTTCGAGTTCGTGCGCTTAGTGCAATTATGGACCGCTTAGCGCACATTAGTGAATTTCGGCTTAGCGCGTGCCTTTCTCGCTTAGTGGATGAGATGAAGCGGTGCGCTTAGTGAACCTATATAGCTCATCTTCTTCCAGAGTCTTCCTCACACTTAGCCCATGAGTGTTGCGCTTAGCGGAAGCTCACTAAGCCAACAGATTGGCTTAGCGAGAAGGTGAAAAATAGCACTTTTCAAAGCTTGCCTAATTAGCCTGAAATTGAGGGAAAATGATTATTAAACACCCAAAATGGAAGTACTAAGTATTTATTACCTATACTTAACAGAAAATACTTATAACACTACAATTTACACAAGTTTTATACACCAAAGTTAGTCGTATTCACCGACTAACACAAGTACTTGATGTAAATACCAGTATATCTATTTAATGATGTTTTATGTGTTCTCTGTGCTATCAGTACTTCATTTCAGTGTGCTTTTGCCTTGATCACGTAGATGCATGCTTTGTTAGGATCATTCAACAATTGAAACTGGTCTGATTCTTAGAACTTGATAGGACAGGGCTAGTTTATCGTATTATCACTAGGGATCGGGGTACGGTAACCTAGTTGTTTGTATGTTTGTCTTAATGCGGTTCTGGTCTAGTTCAGTCCAGCAAGAGGAATCTGAGGATGATGCTTGATCAGAATTAGGCTAGACTATCACGGGGAATTAGGATTTAGCATTTCAGGAGCCACGATAGAACACATGAGCATTGTTAAGTAGAGAATATCCTTATAACATCAGACACCTAATTGGAAGACCAACGTGTTGTCTACTTGTCTTTACACATCATTACTCACGTGATTTTCCTTTTTAATAGTTAGTTTACATACCTGTTCATAGTCCACGCATATCTTTCATACTAGACACCTATTCAATGAATATAGTTTTACCAAGTAACACAAGTTCCCCGAGATTTTGATACTTGGTTCTTACCGTTTTATACTACTTGCGCGATCTGGTGCACTTGCCGAGCTCGACCAATAGGCTCAATGGTTTACTTGGCTTAGAACATTTTTGGTGAAAATGCTTTATTTTGATGTGTTTGACTCATTATCAGACATACAAAATTGCAATGCTTTATTTAGGCTTGATGAAATGCCTCAATAAAAATAAATGAGATTTAAAAAAAATAAGATTTTAAAAAAAGAAAACAAACTTTTTAAGACGGTTCTATAGATAACCGCCTTAGAAAGTAATATATTCTAATACGGTCGTGATGCGTAGGCCCACTACTAGAAATATAACTTTTTACGACGCACATTCTAAGACGGTTATCTGGGACCGTCTTAGAATGTGACGCGGTGGCAAACTTGTAATTAGGATACCTGAAAATTGTTTTTTACAACACACATTCTAAGACGGTTATTAACAACCGTCTTAGAATGTACTTGGGTGACAATTTTGTAATTATTGACAAAATAACAACGACGATTTTAAGAGAAAACCTCCTTCATTTTAATTCGTAATTACCATGTGTGCACACACAGGGCCAGGACCTTTGCTATTCTCTACTCTCTCTCTATAAAAAAGAAAAACCCTAGATTGAGAGTTTTTTGTTCACTTTTTTTTTTATAATTTCGGAGTGGATGAACAGTTCTCTGTGGTCCACCCCCTCCGACATGATCGACGCCGGCCTCAGCCCCGATCCTCGGTCGTTCTTTGCCTGAAAGAATCTTCGAAGAATATGAGAATGTTCTCGAATAGGTTTTCATTTCGAGAAATTGCAAAATCCTAAGTCGATTTAGTGCGCAGAAAGTGCTGGTGCAAGCGGTGGAGTCGCTAGATCTAGTGGATCTGCCACAGTCAATGGTGAGCGAGAGCGTGTCGACATTTGTGGTGGTGGCACTAGAGGATGTGGTTGCTGATCTTGGCGAGCTTAGCTGGCAGGAGTGTTGCATGACCTCCATCGAGAAGATCAGCTTCTTCGACGGCCAGAGCATGTTCCTTGCTGCTTGCTCCGATCAGAGCCTCTGCGTCGTGAACCACTCGTTGTCGTAGGCTCAGAAAGAGAACAGGATTGGCGAAACCCATAAGTGACTTTTTGATTGAATCATTTTCCTTAGATAGGGATTGTTCTGTTCCATTTATTAGCCTCATTGTTTTTTCCTACTTTTCCTAACTAGTCTTTCATTTCCTATCTTCCACATTTTATAGCAACATACTTTCTTTCAGTCATGTGAGAAGATCAAGAAAGGTTCTGATACGAAATCAGAGTGTGGTAACGGAAGCACACAACCAATAACGAAGGTACTAGGTACCACCCTTATTAGTCGAATTCTTTTAAGTATTTTTGGTATTTGTGTGTTTGGGTTTTTACGAAAATCAGCAAGGAAAAATAAGCAATATTAAACTACACCAATAGCTTAATACGAGATTAGCACTCAACACCAATTGAGCTAATCGGACTATTTTCAAGACGACACTTGCAAATAATCGGGCGAAAATGTAAACACAATTTCTAATTGGACTGAATTTGTTCTTGTTTATTGAAATCATCTGCAAATGATCAAATTACATCCATATATGGCCGAAAAACAGTAAGGCCTAATTAAACACAATAAAACTAGTAATAAAATGCAATTAATGACTTTAATGCAATCAGCTCATGATATTCCTTTTCCATAATTAGCCACACGCCTATTTAAGGCCTTGAATGTCCCATTTATGCTTCTTTTGTAACCATCTTGGAAAGGTTTTGAATGGCTGAATTTTATTTGTCTGAACTGATGAAAATGCTTAAAATAGCCAAGTAATTAAACTCAGCCCTTGATGAGGATTCCAAACAGCCCCCACGCCATTAACTTCCCTTTGAATGTCACTTGTGTTGATTTTCAACTCCTCTTGGTCAATTTTCGTACCATCCCCTCCCCCTTTGAAAGGAATTGCCCTCAATTCTTGAATACCATCATCATCTAAATACGGTGAGAGATCTCCAACATTGAAAGTAGCATGTACTCCATATTCTCCGGGCAAATCAATCTTGTATGCATTGTCATTGATCTTTGATATAACTTTGAAAGGACCATCCGCTCTAGGCATGAGCTTATTCTTTCTCTTGCTTGGGAATCTTTCTTTTCTCAAATGGACCCACACAAGATCACCTTCATTGAATAACTTAGGCTTCTTATTCTTGGACCTTTGCTTATAAACTTCATTCACGGCCTTGATTCTTTCTTGCACTTGATTATGTAGCTTGATCATTGCTTTGAGTTTGGCCTCGGCATCTGGATGAACTAACTCCTCTTTTGGCATAACTATCAAATCCAATGGCAAGTAAGGATTCACACCATAAACAACTTCAAAAGGAGAATGATTAGTAGCATATGTAGGGGACCGGTTGTAAGCAAATTCAGCATGGGCTAGCTTCAAGTCCCAATCCTTTTGAGTCTTACTAACCAAACCATGCAGCAAAGTACCAAGAGTTCTATTAGTCACCTCGGTTTGTCCATCGGTTTGAGGGTGATGGGAAGTACTAAACAGCAACTTAGTACCTACTTTCCTCCATAATGTGTTCCAAAAATAACTTAAAAACTTTGAATCACGATCGGAAACAATAGTTTTAGGAACTCCATGTAAACGCACAATCTCACGAAAGTACAAATCAGCAACATTACTAGCATCATCGGTTTTGTGACAAGCTACAAAGTGTGCCATCTTTGAAAACCTATCCACAACCACCATAATAGCATCTTTACCTCGCTGTGTTCGGGGCAAAGCCACAATGAAATCCATACTCACATCCATCCAAGGACCACTAGGCGTTGGCAAGGGAGTATACGCCCCTAGTTTGAAAGAACTCTTTGCCATGTGACAAGTAACACACCTGCTAATGACTTTTTGCACATCTCCTAACATCTTTGGCCAATGAAAGTGTTCCTTCAAAATCTCCAAGGTCTTTGTAATGCCAAAATGACCAGCCAAACCTCCACCATGAGCTTCACGAACTAGTAACTCACGAATTGAATGCCTTGGGATGCAAAGCCGATTCTCCTTGAATAAAAATCCATCTTGCACGATATACTTTCCAAATGCTCCATTCTCACAATTAGAGTATATTTCACCAAAATCCACATCTTCTTTATAATAATCTTTCAAAGTTTCAAAACCAAGTAAACGAGTTTCAAGAATTGAAATTAAAGCATACCTCCTTGAAAGTGCATCAGCCACCACATTACTCTTACCATCCTTGTATTTTGAAGAGAAATTAAAAGATTGAAGAAATTCAACCCATTTAGCATGCCTTGGACTCAACTTCTGCTGCCCATTGATATACTTCAATGACTCATGATCTGAATGCAATATAAAGTGATTAGAACGCAAATAATGATTCCAATGATCAAGAGCTCTCACAATGGCATAGAACTCTTTGTCATAGGTGCAATAGTTCAATCTGGCTCCTCCCAATTTCTCCGAGAAATAAGCTATAGGCCTTTTGTTTTGTATCAAAACAGCCCCAATGCCAACTCCACTAGCATCACATTCAACTTCAAATGGTTGAGTAAAATCGGGTAAAGCTAAAACAGGAGCTTCACAAAGCTTTAACTTAATCAATTCAAAAGCCTTTTGTGCTTGTTCATTCCACCCAAACGCACCCTTCTTCAAACATTCGGTCATAGGACTTGCTATAGTGCTAAAATTCTGGATAAAGCGTCGATAAAATGATGCAAGACCAAGGAAAGATCTCACCTCCGAAACTGTTGTAGGGCTCGGCCAAGTCTTGATAGCATCCACTTTTGTTTGATCAACGGATACTCCATCTTTAGACACCACATATCCAAGAAACACCACACTTTCAACCAAGAAATCACACTTTTCCCTCTTCCCATAGAGTTTTTGTGCTCTTAGGGTCTCAAATATTTGTTTCAAATGAGTGAAATGCTCCTCTATAGATTTGCTATACACCAATATGTCATCAAGATAAACAACAACAAACTTACCCAAAAAAGGCTTGAGTACTTCGTTCATGAGCCTCATAAAGGTGCTAGGTGCATTTGTGAGCCCAAATGGCATAACTAGCCATTCATATAGACCATGCTTAGTCTTGAATGCCGTCTTCCATTCATCACCTTCACGCATTCTGATTTGGTGATATCCACTCCTTAGATCAATTTTTGAGAAGATAACCGATCCATGTAACTCATCAAGCATATCATCTAGTCTTGGAATGGGAAAACGATATTTGATGGTTATGTTGTTCACTGCCCTACTATCAATACACATTCTCCATGAACCATCCTTCTTAGGAACCAACAATGTCGGAACAACACATGGACTCATTGATTCACGCACATAACCCATGCTTATCAATTCTTCAATTTGCCGTTGCAACTCCTTTGTCTCCTCCGGATTACACCTATATGCAGCCTTGTTTGGTAATGGAACTCCCGGAATTAGATCAATTTGATCCTCAATCCCACGGATAGGTGGCAAACCCTTTGGTAGTTCACTTGGAAACACATCTTCATACTCACCCAAAACAGCCTCCAATTGTTGTTTAAAAGGAGTCTCTACATCGTCTTGTCTAGCATTCTTTGCAACCAACACGTAGACTAATTCACCATTATCAATAGCATCCTTCACTTCATTTTCAGTAGCAAACATAGTGAGACTAGGCTTTTTACCTCTTTTTGTAATCATGGAACGGACTTCATTTGATGCCATTGGTTTCAACACAATCCTCTTGCCATTGAAGTTCAATTCATGCTCATTGGACCTTCCTCTATGCGTCACATCCCTATCAAATTGCCAAGGGCGTCCCAAGAGTATGTGACTTGCATCCATAGGTACCACATCACACAAGATTTCATCAACATAAGATCCCATGGTTAATCCCACACGCGTCTGCCTTGTAACATTTATGCTACTTCCATTGTCCAACCAATGTAGCGCATAAGGCTTAGGATGTTTTGTTGTGAGCAATCCTAATTTAGACACCATTTCAGTTGAAGCCGCATTGGTACAACTACCTCCATCCATAATGATACTACACCACTTATCTTTCACTTGACCCTTAGTGTAGAAGATTTGATTTCTTTGATCTCCTTCCACGGGTACAGCCTTGACTTGCAAAGTTCTTAGCATCAAGGTATCATACATGGGAGGTCCATATACTTCTACCTCATCATCATCATCTTCAACAATTTCAACTCCATCACCTTCAATATTGCCACCAGATTCTTCTTCTTCCTTCATCAACTCATCACGCATGCTAATTGCTTCTCGGAGGGTCACAACTCGTTGATTAGGACAAGCCCTAGCAAAGTGTCCAAAGCCTTGACACTTGAAACACCTAACCTTTGACAGATTAGTCTCCTTGGTCGTGGCAATGGGTTGTTTAGGAGCGGTCTCACTTTGTTTCGGTTGATTCTCCATTGGTTTAGTGCTAGGGGCTGGATTTGCACTACCCGACACACCTCCCTTGGACCAACCACTAGAACTCCCAGCATTATATCTACTCTTGTTTTGATTTTCAATCTTCAAACACAAGGTGCACAAAGTGGTGAAATCTGTGTAGTTACATAGCTCAACAGCAAAAGCTATGTTCTTATTCAGCCCACGAAGGAAACGGCTCATTTTTTGCTCTTCATTTTCCTCCACTTCACCCATTAGGCATAGGTTCTCAAACTCATCAATGTATTCAGTAACACTCATTTTGCCTTGCACCAAATCTGCAATCTTTTTATACAAATTCAGTCGGTGATTTGATGGTACATATCTCTTGCGCAACTTCTTCTTCAAGGACTCCCAAGAGTGGATTTTCTCCTTTCCATCTCGTGTCCTTCTAGCCTTCAATCCCTCATACCACAACGATGCACTTTTGCTAAGTTTCAGGATAGCATATTTGCAACGTTTCTCATAATCAAGATCCTTGAAGTCAAACATTCTATCAATCTTGCGCTCCCATTCTAGATAAACCTCCGGGTCTGCACTACCATTAAATTCAGGTAGTTCGGTGATTTTGAACTCATCCACGTTTGGACGTGGTTCACTCCTTCTAGGCCTCCATCGTTCATCTCTCATGTCAACGTTCCTTAAGGCTTCACGCAATTTGTCCATGAAATCATCACTGTTGAAATCCATTGTTGTCACGTAACACGGAATCAGAACCGTGCTCTGATGCCACTAATGATACGAAATCAGAGTGTGGTAACGGAAGCACACAACCAATAACGAAGGTACTAGGTACCACCCTTATTAGTCGAATTCTTTTAAGTATTTTTGGTATTTGTGTGTTTGGGTTTTTACGAAAATCAGCAAGGAAAAATAAGCAATATTAAACTACACCAATAGCTTAATACGAGATTAGCACTCAACACCAATTGAGCTAATCGGACTATTTTCAAGACGACACTTGCAAATAATCGGGCGAAAATGTAAACACAATTTCTAATTGGACTGAATTTGTTCTTGTTTATTGAAATCATCTGCAAATGATCAAATTACATCCATATATGGCCGAAAAACAGTAAGGCCTAATTAAACACAATAAAACTAGTAATAAAATGCAATTAATGACTTTAATGCAATCAGCTCATGATATTCCTTTTCCATAATTAGCCACACGCCTATTTAAGGCCTTGAATGTCCCATTTATGCTTCTTTTGTAACCATCTTGGAAAGGTTTTGAATGGCTGAATTTTATTTGTCTTAACTGATGAAAATGCTTAAAATAGCCAAGTAATTAAACTCAGCCCTTGATGAGGATTCCAAACAGCCCCCACGCCATTAACTTCCCTTTGAATGTCACTTGTGTTGATTTTCAACTCCTCTTGGTCAATTTTCGTACCAGGTTCCAGCAAGAAAACTATAATGCAATGAAAAGGGTAGAGGAACCATTAAAAAGACCTCACACTAAATGGATTTGTGGAAAATTGTTTTTGATATAGCTTTCTCTATATTTTTTTATCCATGTAACTAACCCTACCTAGTGGAGTAAGTGCATGTTTGGATGGAATTAATTTTGAAGATCATAATTTGAGTGATAGAAAAAAAAAGTTGTTTGTGTTAGTAAGGATTTATGTTGTTGTTGGTCGTTCTTTTCCTATTCTAGTTTTGACCATTTTTCCATTGTATTTTTTTTTATTTTATATACCTTAGGAATTGTTTTATTTGTCACTGGGCACACATTCTGTTTTTTTGGTAGGGAATGACTATTGATTGGGTGTGCTTTCTTTTTTTTTTGGTAGGGAATGCCTATTGATTGATCCTAAAGAGCATCCTATGCTTCTTGCAGAGCCTTCTTCTAACTCTCAACAACAGAGAGAAAGGTATTTTGGTTATAATTTATTGTCTAGAATTAATAGAGCTCAGTTTAAAAGCATCATATGTATGATTCGGTTTTTTAATTTTTGCAGGACAGTAGAGCTTATGTTTGAGAAGTACAAAGCACCTGCATTGTTTTTGGTGAAGAATGTTGTTAGTCCTTCACTGACCTACACCTTCAAAAATAATTTATGTCATGGAGTGAGGATGAAAAACTACTGATGGGTTCTGACTTGTCTTAACATACAGGTTCTAACTTCTTTTGCATCAGGGCGTGCTACGTCATTAGTTGTTGATGGGTAAGAGACCATGATGTTACTGAATGGTAGTTTTGTTCTTATTCTGCAGTAGTATCAATATGAACAAAGAACATTGATCTTTCTCTTTGTTTATGTATAGGTGTATATCAATTGCTTACCTTTTAAGATATTATATATGGAAGACCTATGCTGTAGTTGTCTTGTTTAATTATACCTTACATTCTTACCTTTTCCAATTATAGTAGGAGAATGATAGGAATTTGGAATTAGAGAACAAATAATGGAGATCAAGCTCCTAAGAAGCAGAGTTAGCTCTCTATTGAGACTTGAGACTGAAATCAAAGAAAATAATGGGGAATTATGCAGACTCAGAGAATATCCACCACTCCTAAAACCTCTCGACCTTTAAATTCTTGCCTATTTCTTTAAAATTCTCTCCTCTCACTTTATCCTTACATCCAAGCGAATGGCATTAGACTTTGCTTTAGTAGCAGGATCAAAGCGAATGGCACATAATAAAATTATACTTTTTTATTTCGGTTCTAGAATAGAAATTCTTACAATTATAATAGTTAACTGTGAGAAATAAAATATCAGGAGGTATTTTACTTATTCTGATTCATTGTTAAATAAATGAGTAAACTGTGTACCTTAAGTTGGGGAATAACAATCTGAAAGTTTCTTTATTATATATATGTTAACATGTCTAAAGATTGTTGTTTTCCTGCTTGACCATTTTAAACTGGGTTTGGACATTGGCAATGTTCCATTCCAAAAAGTGGAATGAGTTAAGCAACATTTTGAATACATCGGAGGAGGAGGCTGAGATGGATAAAAGTTGAATTTCTACTATTTAAGACAAACACAGTGGATTAGGTATTTGGGTGGACCTTTAAGCATATGAGATTAAGAATTCAATTGAAAAAACTGAAAAAGGGAGAGAGAAATAGTTAACTTTTAAAGTTCAATATTTGTTATTACTTCTAATATGTCCCTATAACATGCCAGACATTGCCGATAAGATGTTTTCTTCATTATTCCATTGTTTTCAGTGGTGGAGGATCAATTACAGTTGCACCAGTACATGATGGTTATGTTCTTCAAAATTTATCTAATCAATCTTTTTTTCATCTTATTATTATTATTATTAACCAATACAATATATTATTATACTAACATTTCTTCAAAAGATTAAAACAATCTAATATATTTTAAAATAATTTAATCTATTTTATCTTTTACTAAAAAATATATTTAGATAATTTTTATCTAAATAATTATTGAATAGTTTTTAGAATGCTATAAATAAGAACTCAAAGCAAACTTTTGATGAAAATTTTGTTTACTTTAAACGGGAGAATCTCTCTCTTTCAGTGTGTGAATGTGCAGAGCATTGTTTGGTGTTATTGCATATTGCACGTCCTGATAAATTTGTTATGCATATTAGGTTTAACTACCAATTACAACTGTGATAATAATCTTTAACGTTGATTTTACGTATCCAGTTAATTAATTTAGGTCCTTAAACAAATTTTGGTATTGTTTTACCTTTTACTTTTGTTAAGTGAGATTTTTTTTTTCAGTTTTATTGAATTCAAAAGGCAGATTTTAACAAATAATTGCAATGCTAAAAAAAGTTAAAAAGTTTATTTATTGATAAATTTACTTGGAGGAGAATTTCTTACAGGTTGAGAGTGCACGTGGCTTATGAAAAACTTTTAATTAGGAAGCACAAGTTGATTTTGCTTGGAGGAGAATTTCTTACAGATTGCTTGATGAAAAGCTTGGAAAGCAAGGGTATTATGGAGGGTGACAAACATTAGTCTTTATTTTTATCAGTGATCTTCTGAAATAAAGGTACTGTGTTTTAATCTGCCTGAGATTTCCCCCCTTTTAATTGCCATAGATAAAACCACGATATTCCTTTAGGAGAAAGGAAATACGTCCCGGAGAGTTTCAGGTATAATTTGTTTCTATTTTAATGACCTATGAGTAACAATTTTTTAATTCCATTATCTTGCAATCATTAAAGTGTGAGGCACCATACTTGTTCTGTTGTTTTCATTAAACTTTGAACATGGCCAGGATGAGGTTCCATCCCATGTGTATTATATGTACTGTTTGTGCCTCCAGGATTTCTGGATGATTTTAGTACTTCATTTTTCTCATCTCTTTTATTTGAGTGTTCTTCTTGAATCCTTTTCAATCATGGATGAAATTCGATAAAAATTGCATGTGTCAGTATACTGCTGCTAGTGACATGAGCTGAATAACTTACCTCTTGGTTGATCTACTAGAATTAGGTTCTTTCTCTCTGTATGCATATGATGGTTTGTTTACTTGAATAATTTACTCGAATGTTGGTTTTTCTATAATTTATTGTCTGTTGTTGTTTTGTTATGTGTTTGTTTTTATTATGCAGGACAATTGAAATTGGAGCTGACATATTTAAGATTCCAGAACACTCAAAAACTGTCTTAGTTGGTATGACATTTTAAGACGGTTGCGTGTCATAACTATCTTAGATTGCTTGATATACTAAGACGGTTATAGAACCATCATCATAGAGTAATGACTCATTTACGACGCTTGTTTCGACGACAATTCAAAACTGTCGTAAAGAAGTCCAAATAAACCGACTTAGAAGAACATTTTTTTAGTAGTGACCATCTTAAAAACTTTAAGACGATCCTAACCTCAAGACCGTCTTAGAATGTAGTACATTCAAAGACGTACATTCTAAGATGATCGTCTTGAACCGTCGTCGTAGATCCATTAACTTTTTACGACACGCGGTACAACGACGTCGCGTAACCGGTGTAATATGTTAAAATAACTATGGTTGTCTATATATGAAAACGACAAAGAGTTAACATGCGTAATATTTGAAAAATACAGGGTGCATGTATAATATAGGATATAATTAAGGGGTGCGCATATAATTATGTTAGAGATAATTTCGGGATTCAATTTTTAAAATTGAACGTAACTTGCCATTATTACGGGAGCTGTTAAAGAAATCGTTTTAAATGGTGGGTGGGGGGAAGAGATCTTTTGCAATTTGAATGATTAAAACACAGAGTGTCATTATAACTTACAAAAAAAGATATTTCGTGTTATATATAGAGAGAGGTGGGTACGTGGATATTATCCGCTTTAACTGCTGTTAACAATTTACACATGAATCCTTTTCATTGAAGTAAACAGACCTCAAACGTGCTGAAATTTTCCTACTATTTTATAGAGTTATATAAAAAAAAAGGAACAGAAATTCAACTATTTATTAAGTATAATAAAGACTAACAGAAAGATGTTAAGAAAATTTAGCATTATTTATGAAAATTAGAAAAATGAGTTCTGTAAGTCATCGTAATTAGATATTTCAATTATAATATCAAGAAGGATATATTATACAATAACGAAACCCACTAGAGTCAATCTAGAAAGAAAGTTTGCCTAACCTACACAAGATCCTAATAATATATTTTATAGAAAGGAAATATTTTGATGTTCCAAAATCATGATTCTCTTTATTCTTAGTAATAATTAAGATATATTTGGTTAACCACAAATATTTTTAAATTTTTTTTGACAATCAAAGAATAATACGATATTTTTATTAAAAATTTTAATTATTTATCACATTAAATGATCTAATTATTAAAGTAACATGATATTATTATCAAAATAAAACTTTTTTTTAACTTGACAAAGTTAAATTCATATCTCTCCCATCAATTTTGCGGGAAACATTACTAAAAAATAAGAACTTTTCTTGTAAATATTATTTTTTTAAAAAAATAAACTAGACATGACAAATAAATATTCTCAACTTTAAACTCTCGGAAAACTAAATAAATTTTTGTACTAAACTTCCCGTAATTTCAAATTGTTACTGCCATTATATATAATATAAAAGTTATATAAGAACAAATCAAATGTTGCATAACATTTTGTTTATGACCGGCCTAAAGAACCCAATAACTTGACCTAAGTCACCATGCATATATCCTTCGTTCATCACTCTTTTTTTTATATCGCGATCGAATTGGTTCATCACTCCGACTTAATACCCATATCATATGACTGAGATCCATCTTTAATTAGACAGAAATTGAGCACCAACTTACATGTTGAATGACGGACACTTCTTCTTCTAGGAACAAAATTATTTCTTTAAATATCAGAAGGAAGTAGATCTCTGATCAATTTCATGACATACTAGCTAGTTAAAAAAGCAAAACCCACATTTTTTTTTAACTTCAATCAACGCACATCAATTTCATAACGATGTCAAACCAAACATGAAAGAAGTAACTTGGGAGTGTTTGGAACTTCACCCATGTGACTCTCCTAATCTAATATTTCCATTTCGACTAGATCAATATTGAATAAAAAATTAAATAAAATTGTTTCATCTTAAAATTTAATTGTTAAAACTCAACCTCAAAAATTAATTCATAGGATGAGATTGAGTTTCTCCATTTGTCATATATATTATCTTAACACTATTTTTAATGAATGTGAAACTCAAATTCTTTTTTAATACACCACTACATACTCAACACTATTAGGCTTTATTATCCCTAAAAGTGTGTTTTAGATTATTTCGTTGCAAAGCTAAAAAAAACTCCCTTTAATTTTTAAGAATATTTTATAAAAGTTAAATGAGGTCAAACATGTTCTTAGCATGCATGATTATAGATTTTTTCTTTATCCTAAAAAAGCTTAGGTGAGTTGGATCTTGGGAACTTGTCATGACAAACTTTAAGATTCAATAAACATTTACAAAAATACAATTACAAATTATGCACCAACAAGATTCTCACATTGGCAATCAGTATCGAACTTACATTCTACATTCTTATATGATATATATGAGTTTGTTTCTTATCGACTAGACCACTTCTTTCGTATAATTTTTTTTTCATGTAATCCTTCTTTTTTATGAAATGTTTTCTCATAATAAAATATAAATGTATTAAAATATGATCAGTGAGTGGGAAATTATCTAGGTTTAAATGTGTTTTAACTTCTTAATTATTATAAACATGATGAATTTTTATTTGAGTGCTTCAACACATTTTGTTGGTTTTAATTCTTATAATTTCTGTAAGAAAATAATTCTTATTATCGTTTAATGATTTCGTAACATGTATCTATGTATCATGCCAGTAACTATTTTAAGAGGGTTACGATGTCACATATAGAAACATGTCAAGCCATCAATAAATGGTAATATATCAGAAGTGTTGGTAGGCGAAATTCGTTGACGAGTTCCTCAAATTATGCAAAGTCAGGAGCTGATTAGCAAGGTTGGTGGGCTTCCTCCGGAGGTTAGAGTGGCGGATGCAGATATTAGACGGAAACCACCCATGGAGGGATCCATTAAAGTTAATACCCATGGTCGCCATAATTCGCAATTTGTAGTAGGATTCGCAGCGCGCATTGGTAGATGTTCAGCAGTTGCCGCTATAGAAAAAGGAATCAAAAGGATTATGTGTTTCTTATTATGCCAATTAACAAATTACAGTCGCATTATATAGAGGAGCTGTTGTTACAAGGAAATAAAATAAAAACAATTTTGAAGAAAATATTGCTAATTGATACAATACTTATTTATAGAAGATAACTGCAAATATATGGTTTCTGTTAATTAATACAGCATTGATTTATTTTTGAACTTCTTCTGGTTTTCCTTCAATAAATTTTTTCTTCTTTCCTTCAATACTCCCCCTCAAGCTGGTTCAAGGGGATTGATTGAGCCAAACTTGGCAACACCTTAGTTTGTGTTTGGATGAAGGATTTAAATTTTTTTAGAAAATTTAAATACACTAACATTTTAATTACCTTGATTTAAATTCCTTTTATTTTATAAATATTTTATTTGGATCAAGCAATCCAATTTATTTTATATTAATTTTTTTGTTTGGATAAAGTAATTTAATTTCAATGAAATTCAAATTTTTATTTTTAAATATTTATTTAAAAATTAAAATTTTAATATTGAATAAAAATAAATATTAGTCATTTTTTGAATAGTTAAATATTCAAGATAAATTTTTTGCTAGACAATATTTAATAATTAATTTTTTAATAAAAACTTGGATTAAGCAACACTGCAAAATTAAAGATGAATAATATGTAATTCTTTGTTGAATCTAATTCCTTGTTAAAAAAATCAATTACTTAGTCTTGAAATAATTTTAAAAACGTATTGGAATTAAACAATTACATCAATTAAGGACAATCATCTCATACAAAATTTAAATATTGATATTAATTTTATTGTTTGTAAGAGAAGAAAATACTTGAATCCATATCAAGACCTAAAATCATATATCATCCACGTTGATGTCACTTCACCAATAATACTTAATCATTCTTGCAAATTAGAGGATCCAAAATAAACAACAAAATCAAACAATTTTGGAAGAATTAACTTTGTTCTTGCTTTGTAAGAATGTAAGTCCTTTATTCCTTGTTCACAATAACCTGACACATAACAAAATAGTATAAGTCACAACATAAAAGGCAAATAACTTAGTACGACAAATGATTTCATTCAATAAAAAATTAACTAAAATGGTAGTGCGGATTAAACCAAGGAAACCATCGTAAATACATTAAAATCATCATAAATAAAAGGTTTACTATAGTGAAAATATCACTTCAACTAGGCATAAAAAAGACACAATTTTCTAATTTGAAAGTTGAAACTGAAAATGTAGAGAAAAGGTTACTCATGAAGTTTCATTTTGCAAGACGTGTTAAAACATAATTTGTCTTTTCGTAGATCAGAAGGGCTTTCACTATAACTAATTGCTTTGGATCGTCAGCTAACCATTTAATAGCTTTATCCCATTGTTGTCTATTAAGATATGATATCAAAGTTGCCTCATGTAATACTTCTCGAATATCTTCATCATCAACTTTACCATTCAGTTTTTCTACCATTCAGTCAAAAGAGTTGGCCATCTTATCCAAAGAAGCTGACATTCCTTCTTTTTCTCCAATCTTTCTCTTGTGAGAATGTGCGCCAAAAGAAGTTGAACCTGATAAAATTTATACAGGTACTGATCTAAACATGCAAATAAATTTAAATGACATATTCAGATCAAACAACGAAAACTAAATATTACAAGCGTACCTCCAGCCATTGCAGATTGAATGCGAAACAATGCATACAGAAACCCGAAGGCAGCTTTGTTCTTCCAGACCCTTACTCACACTCTGTGGTGTATTTTTCTGAATAGAGAAGTGAGTTTGGTGATACAAAACTGAGAGCACCCCATCCTATTTATAGAGTTTGTCCATCATAGAGCTTAACCAATTCGTTATCAGAACGTGGGCTTGAGGATAGGTACGTGAGTTTGTTACTAAAGGTTACTGAGATAAGGGTTGAATATGGAAGGAAAATGGACCAGATTCAAAAATAAAAATTCTCGAAAAATTGCAACGGGAAAAAATAGAAAAAAGGAACGTGGGCCGAACATGGGCCGTTCCATCATTCTCCCACTTGGTCCATTTAACTTAACATCAACCGTAATAAGAAACATAGTATATGAGTCATGGCGATAGGTCCTCTGATGATGAGTAATATCTTCCATGTACCACAATATATCAAGTCTCTCAACACTAGCTCTCAACTTAATGAATAAACCATATGTTTATTCTAGATCTAAACCGAATGATTTTTCTCGAAATAAATAAATGTGTACACAAAACCATATGAGAAAATATCTAACTGAATAAGAGTTTCATTGAGAATAACAAATGTACGTACAATGAAATTACATCATGGAACCAAGTCCCATTCGTACTACATGATCCTTAAAATTCTTTGGTGGCATGCCTTTAGTTAAAGGATCAACAATCATCAACTTAGTGCTGACGTGTTCAATGACCACTTTCTTCTCTTTAACATGTTCTCTTATGGCTAAGTACTTGATGTCGATGTGCTTACTTCAACTTCCACTTTTGTTGTTTTTAGCCATAAACACCGCAACAGAGTTGTCACAGTACAACTTTAATGGCCTGGAAATAGAGTCCACAACTCTGAGACCAGACATGAAACTCTTCAACCATACACCATGCGAGGTAGCCTCAAAATAGGAAACAAACTCAACCTCCATAGTGGAAGTAGTAGTTAAGGTTTGCTTGACACTTCTCCAAGATACAGCTCCACCGGCTAACATAAAAATATAACCAGATGTTGTTCTTCGTAAATCAACGCAACCAGCAAAGTCTGAATTGGAGTAGCCAATTACTTCCAGACAATTAGTCCATCTGTACATGAGCATGTAATCCTTTGTCCCTTGAAGATATCTCATCACTTTCTTTGCAGCTTTCCAGTGGTCAATACTTTGATTACTCTAATATCTTCCCAAAACTCCAACAACATATGCAATGTCAGGTCTGGTGCAAATCTGAGCATAAATAAGGCTTCCAACAGCTGAAGCATATGGAGTATTCTTCATGTGTTCCCGCTCAAAATCATTTTTCGGGCACTGACTCAAAGTGAGTTTGTCACCCTTCACAATGGGAGCTATACTTGGTGAACAATCTTTCATGTTAAATCTCTTTAAAACTTTGTTAATATAAGTCTCCTAATGACATAAGATGCCTTTCCCATATCCTTCATATCAAAGTTCTTCGAGAGAAATTGTTTCACCTCATATAGCAAACCCTTATCATTAGTTGCAAGCAAAATGTCATTCACGTATAGAGTGAATAGGCAATTTAGTCCCTGAGATTGTACCCATTTTGCATATTAGTCCCTAACTTAATGTTAAATTCAAAATAGTCCCTATCTTTGCATAAGTGTTGCAAACTAGTCCTTCCGTTAAATTTTAAAATAACGCTGTTAGTGAGGTCAATTTTAGTGCCACGTGGACTATCCAATGTGGCACTAAAGGATGGCGTTGCATGACACATGGATGTGCCTTTTAAAAGATGCCACGTCATTTGATGATAACAAAATGAGTAAATAGGCAATTTAGTCCCTGACTTTGTACCCCTGTTGCATATTAGTCCCTAACTTAATGAAAAATTCAAAATAGTCCCTATCTTTTGCATAAGTGTTGCAAAATAGTCCTTCCATTAAATTTTAAAGTAACGCTGTTAGTGAGGTCAATTTTAGTGCCACGTTATTTGATGATGATAGAATGAGTGGCTTCTTCAAATTTGATGGTTTTAAACCAATTGAGGCATATATACGAAAAAGAACCCACACACACTTACACAAATAAAAAGAACCAAAAATCCACAGCAACAACCTTATCTCTGTAGCCGTCAACACCAATAGGCGAGGTCTGCATAACCATTCTCTTTTCCTCTTTTTTTTCCCCTTCAATTACCATCAATGTATCATTCTGGGTTCTGATTTTTTTTTTTGTGTTCTGAATAGGAAGAGAAAAAACTAGAGGAAAACAAAGTTGAGGAGAAAAAAGCAGAGGAAGAAGAAAAGAAAGAAGAAGAGAAAAAACCAGAGGAATCAAAAGATGACAAGGAATCCAAGGAGGAATCTGCGCCGCCAGAAATCGTGCAAGGCACAACCTTCGCAATGCATGGACACTTTAAGCACGATTTCTGGCATCTTTTAAGTTAGGGACTATTTTGCAACACTTATGCAAAAGATAAAGACTATTTTGAATTTTTCATTAAGTTAGGGACTAATATGCAACAGGGGTACAAAGCCAGAGACTAAATTGCCTATTTACTCGTTTTGTTATCATCAAATGACGTGACATCTTTTAGGAGGCACGTCCACGTGCCATGCCACGTCATCCTTTAGTGCCACATTGGATAGTCCACGTGGCACTAAAATTGACCTCACTAACAACGTTACTTTAAAATTTAACGGAAGGACTATTTTGCAACACTTATGCAAAGATAGGGACTATTTTGAATTTAACATTAAGTTAGGGACTAATATGCAAAATGGGTACAATCTCAGGAACTAAATTTCCTATTCACTCTCCACGTATAACACAAGAAAGCAAATCTTACTCCCACTGACCTTTTGGTATATACATTGATCCATGATGTTCTCTTCAAAGCCAAATGAAGTGATAACATCATGAAACCTCAGATACCATTGGCGAGAGGCTTGCTTCAAGCCATAGATTGATTTATTAAGCTTGCAAACTAAGTGCTCACCTTTAGTAGAGGAGAATCCTTCAGGTTGTTTCATATAAACCTCTTCCTCTAGATGACCATTAAGGAATGTCATTTTCACATCCATTTGATGTAACTCAAAGTCAAAATGAGCTACTAACGCCATAATTACTCGGAAAGAATCTTTCTTAGATACAGAAGAAAAAGTCTCTGTGTAATCAATTCTTTCTCTTTGAGTGAACCCTTTGGCAACAAGTCTTGCCTTATGTCTCTCAATGTTGCCTTATGTGTCTTTCTTGGTTTTGGAAACCCATCTACATCCAATGGCTTTTACACCACTAGGAAACTGTACGAGATCCCATACTTGGTTAAACGCCATAGAATCCATCTCATCTTTCATGGCATTGTGCCACAAGTTTGATTCTTTATAACTTATGGCCTGTGAAAATGTTTCTGGATCATTTGCAGCTCCAATGTTGTAGTCTGATTCTTGCAGATACACTACATAATCACTAGGAATTGCTAATCTTTTGACTCTAGTAGATCTTCTTAATGTTACCTCATCACTTTCTTGAGGAACTTGTTGCTCAACCGGTTGTTCAACAGGTTGTTCAACATTATCTTGATATTCCTCATCAATAACTTGATCTGTATGATTGTTTTGAATAATTTGTGGATTTTCAATCATTGGTTGTCTAACACCTGTTTGTACTTGAGGGGTGTGAATGACAACCAATCTATCACTTGAGCTAGAGGGTTAAGCTTCATAGTGATCTTTTTCAAAAGCAATGTCCTGAAATTGATCACTCCCACTAATCAAGTCATTCTCAAGAAATTTTGCGTTTCTTGATTCCACAATCCTAGTGCTATGTGATAGACAATAGAATCTATACCCTTTGGACTTTTCAGCATATCCAATGAAAAACCCACTAATAGTCCTTGGGTCTAGTTTCTTCTCTTCTGGGTTATAAACTCTCACTTCAGATGGACATCCCCAAACACGTATATGTCGCAAACTCGGTTTCCAACCTTTGAATAACTCAAAAGGTGTCTTTAAGACAGCCTTGGTTGGAACTCGGTTTAATATATACACAACCTTCTTTAATGCTTCAATCCACAAGAATTGAGGAAGTTTTTTTTTATTACTTCTCATATTTCTTACCCTGTCCATTAAAGTTTTGTTTCTTCTTTCTGCCACACCATTCTGATCGAGAGAACCAAGCATAGTGTACTAGGCAACAATCCCATGTTCCTGAAGAAACTTCGCAAACAAACCAGGCGCTTGTCCATTCTCCGTGTATCTACCATAGTACTCTCCACCTCGATCAGATCTCACGATCTTAATTTGCTTTCCACATTGTTTCTCGACTTCAGCCTTAAAATTTTTAAAGGCATCCAAAGCTTCATCCTTAGTATGAAGTAAGTAGAGATACATATATCGTGAATAATTGTCTATAAAGGTGATAAAGTATTTTGGACTACTTGCATCCATATCTGGACAACAAATATATGTATGTATGATTTCTAATAGGTTTGAGCTCTTCTTTGCACCCTTTTTAGACTTGTTAGTTTGCTTACCCTTAATGCAATCCACACAAGTCTCAAAATTAGCAAAATCCAAAGTACTAAGTACTCCTTCATTTACCAATCTTTTAATTCTCTCGATAGAGATGTGTCCTAATCTACAGTGCTACAACATAGAGGATTCCTCATTCACAACACATCGTTTAACCCCGATGGTAACATGCATAGAATTATAAGCGGTATCATTTTGCAATTCAATATAGTAAAGACCATCGAGTAATGCACCAGAACCAATAATTCTAGATTTATTAATTAAAGTAAAATCAGAATTCGAAAAATTAAAAGAAAAACCCAACGGTGCAAGTCTCGATACAAAAATTAAATTCTTAGAAAAACTTGGAACATAAAAAGTCTTTTCTAAACGTAAAATGAAACCGCTGCTTAAAACCAAATTGTACGTCCCAATGGACTCCACATGTGAGCTCATCTTGCCTCCTGAATAGATATGCTGCTCCCTATTGGCCTCCTTAGGTTTTCCATACCCTGAAAGGTATTAGAAACATGGATTGTAGAACCATAATCAATCCACCATGTGTTACGATTAGTACTAACCATATTAGATTCATAACCAACAAAAGCAAATAAAGTACCTTTCTTGTCCATCCAGCTCTTAAACTTTAACCAATCTTTCTTCATGTGCCCTCTCTTCTTGCAAAAGAAACACTTGGACTCTTTCTTTATGATTGGCTGAGCAAGAATCTTGCCCTTATTTTTGGGTTGATCCACTTTCTTCTTTCCATGAACAGTTAAGTTCACCCTTTCGCCCTCTTCCACAATTAACCTTTCCTCTTCTTGAACACACAAGGTCATCAAATCATTAATTTACCATTTTTCTTTATGTGTGTTATAAGATATTTTGAAAGGGAAGAGTACACAAAATATAGTGTACTAGGAAAGAATCAGACATGGTAACCTCCAAGGCTTTTAGTTGAGCCTCTATATCCCTCATGCGCATGATGTGATCACGTACACCCCTTATCCCTTGGAGCTTTAAGGATGAGAACTGCATTATAAAGGTGCTGGCAAGGGCCTTATCAAATGTAATAAACTGATCATCAATGGCCTTCAAAAGATCATTGACTTTTTCATGCTGATCGATGGAACTACGGATACTAGCAGATATATTAGTCTTTATGAACATTACAGAAAGACAATTAGATCTCTCCCACTTTTCATAAAGATCAACAACATCTCGAATGCTAGTTTCAGTAATGCCTGGCGGCTCGTCTTTCCTAATAGCATAGTCAATATCCATCCAGCCTAAATAAAGAAGAATTCTCTCCCTCCAAACCTTATAATTGTCCCCTTTCAGTTCGGGAATATCACACTTAATATCAGAAATATTTGCAGATTGATTAACTGCAAAGTTCAAGAATACATTCTCATTATTCATAATTTGAGACTCAATAAATTGTCATGTTTTACCAATTTAAATATGCATTAGTTCATGAACCTAGTGACATACAACTTGCCTATGGACCAAAGTCCTACTCAATTAGATTCATACTTATGATAAAACTATCAAATTATGTTTCCTTTTCTCAATTCTTGTGGGTAAATTAAGAAATATAACCTGATATTTTATCCTAATTAATCATAAAAACATAACAAAATTCCTGTGGGTATATTTTATCACATTAAATATGATTAATCACAACAAATGTTTTTAAATGTGATTTTTTTATATACTTAATATATAAATCTAATCAATTAAAGATGTTGTGGCTATTCTTTAATTAATTAAATCATATTAATTACATAACATTAATTCTTAATAAGAGCTAAATATTTACATAATATTCTAAATAATGTAAATAAATTGAATGATATTGCATAAAATATTCAAGATAATTTTGCATGTATAAAATCATGAATCATACACACAAAACTTCAAAGTTAAATAAATATTATATGCATATGATTATCCAATATTTAAAACATATAAGCTCTTAACCATTAAATTTAATGTGCATAAATTATTTAGCTTAATATTGCATGCTTAAATACCAAAATAAACATACAATTAATCTGAATAAATAAATAATTCAAACACAATAAAAGCCAATTAACAACTCATATTTAAATCATATTGAATTAAGTAGAGAAATAATAAATTAATATATATATATATATATATATATATATATATATATATATATATATATATATATTTGTGTGTGTGTGTGTGTGTGTGAAATTTCAAGTAGCGCGTCTTCTTCCTGCAGTGTATTATATTATTTTAATATATAAAAGTTTAAGCTTTCAGGCTTCCTTTTTACGCTTTCGGTGTCGTATTATACCTCATTTTAAAAACACTATTCATCTTTCTTCTCTATTGAACAAAACAGAATAGAAGCAAGGCAGCGGCACTAAAATGGCTTTGATACCAAATGATAAAATTTATACAGGTACTAATCTAAACATGCAAATCAATTTAAATGGCATATTCAGATCAAACAGCGGAATCTAAATATTACGAGCGTACCTCCAGCCATTGTAGATCAAACACGAAACAACGCATACACGAACCCGAAGGCAGCTTTGTTCTTCCAAACCCTTACTCACTCTGAATAGATGGTGTATTTTTCTGAATAGAGAAGTGAGTTTGGTGATACAAAACTGAGAGCATCCCATCCTATTTATAGAGTTTGTCCATCACATAGCTCAACCAATTTGTTATCAGAACGTGGGCTTGAGGATAGATACGTGAGTTTGTTACTGAAGGTTGTTGAGATAAGGGTTGAATGTGGAAGGAAAATGGACCAGATTCAGAAAACAAAATTCCCAAAAGATTGCAATGGGAAAAAATAGAAAAAAAGAACATGGAATGTGAGCCATTCCATCAAAACCTTGTCCTTTTCCTTTTGTATGATAGCACTACTACAATAATGGCTTTTTATGACACTACTACTACGTCGGTTAAATGCAACATGTCGTAGAAATAGTCGCAGTGGCATTGTTGTAATTTTAATAATGTTGACAACGATGGTTATTGGAATAACCTCCTTTAATAAGAAAGTAGGCTAGCACAATGATGGTTGTATTAAGACTGTCGTAAAGATATGCTCATACAAAGACGGTCTTTTCATAATGACCATCTTTGAATAATGTTTTAAAATTTATTTGCATATACTCATGAGTCCCGCACGTGTAACCCTAGCTAGCTGTTCTTCGATACTGTCCTCAGCGCGTTCATCATTGTCGAAGGTAGCCCTTTACTTCCTGAAAAGCCCCTTAAATTCGTCTTTGTCCTCGAGTTTGATAATTTGTACTCCCTCATTGGGTGCCTTTGTGTTTATATTACAACCTTCGAAGTGCACTGTGCCTCTGTGTCTTCAATCTCTGCATAGCAGCGGCGGAGACGTTGATCAATGAAGTTTCCGACAAAGGTAAGTACCTATGTCTTCAATGTCTGCTCCTCAACATCAATGTCTTGCCTTTGGTAATTGGTATAGTGCATAGTCATTGTACAATCTACACCACACTTATAAGCCTTTTGTGCTTCCACAGTCATAACCCTTTTAATGTAGGAGTTAATGGGTTGCAAACACTATAGTTGAATTCAACCAGTAGAGAGTTAGGAGAACATTTCATGTTTTAGGTCTTTTCTTGTTAAAATTTGTTTTTGCATTGTTCATGACCATGTAATGAATGAAATAAATTGTTTGGTGTGTTTGTCGAGCACTGTTTGTTTGTTGTGTGGACCTTTAAAAGGTCCTATGTGTTAATTTCAAATGATTTACTAGTAGCAAAGACGTTTATAGGTTTGGGGTGTTCTGAGGCTATGTTTCTTTGGTATATTTGGCAATCATCTATTGAGTTGATGCCAAGGTATAGCTAAAGGACTGCCTAAAAACCCGACAACAGTGTTCCAATCGAGGCCAAATGACCTGATGCCAAGGTTGTTCATGCCTAAACCAATCTATGGAGCAGTGATGGAATGTTTCCAAATCTAGCAAATAAATGAGATAGTTGATATTGCTTGGAAAAAGTACCCTGGAATAGTGTAATAGGCAAAGGTCACTACAAAGACTAGGAAAAATAATTGCAGCCTAGTGTTTCCTCCTTTATGCCTTTTTCCTTTTCCTTGATATTCCCTGAATAGAGACACCTGCACAAATAAGGGGAGTCAACAAGGAATATACTAAAAATCCCAGCCCATCCATACCCAAGCATTTGGGTTGATAGTGCTAACAAATAAGCTGCTGCTGGATGGATGGTCCTATGATAAAAACCCTTACCAGTTGTGACGATGTTAATTGCATAAACACCAGTAGATCTAGAGGTAGCAAATATGGTGATCAGCACATGTTCCTTCAAAGAGAATTGCCCTACATTCAATAAAAAGGACACCTTTGTCAACGCACTCGGACTGGTATAGTGGAAAGGGTTGCAGCCATGACTTTCCCAAGTCGGAGGGTAATAATCTGAGCCGAGACCCAAGACATTTTCAAAGGGTTAATTAGTTGTGTAGGGAAAAATTGGTTTACCAAGGCAAGTAGTACACATGATGCCAACCCCAGAACCCATGTCCGAAATGTTAGTGCTAGCTGAGTAGGATCATCAATGATTGGAACTGTTAGGCTTACTTGGTCTATGGGACAGTCATTGACTTAGAATTCATCTTTGTCAACATCTTCTATGACCACCGTCTCTTGAGACACTACTGAGCTTGATACCTCAGCTTCCTAACCCAGAAACAAAAAATCCCATAAACCACTCTTTCCAACCTATGACCTTTATCATCACTCTTCTAATTCAAGTGGCACTAGACAGTAACATTGATGAAAAGCAAGTCATATCATTAATAGACCATACGAGAGAGGGAGAGTCAAAGTAGATACGTTTTCGAAATCAAGAAGAGGGGTGGTAACAGAAATGAATTGCTGCAAAGGGAGATGTGATGCTTTCTTATTACTGCCTTTGATTTTGGGGCTGTGCAAGGATGGGAAGACAAAGAAGGCTGCTGGGCTTGTTACGGAGCTTGACTAGGAGAACTTATTCCCCAATGCGAGTACCTTTTCTGCACTTATTAGTGGGCTGTGTATGGAGCGTCCCTTTCTTATTTATAGGATATTGGTGAGGAGTGGTTATAGTCCAAATGAATATATTACTTACTACTTTGTTAAGTTGTTCGTTGTACTACGTTTCATACAATAAACTCTACAAGTTTCACTGTAAACAATGTTCCATTAAATCAACATCGATAGATACATATTTTCAGATTGAGCTGTATTTGCTCCAATTGATGCTTCAGTTGTTATTCATTACTAATTTTATGATAGGTCAGTCAGTTAGTTAAGGGCTAGAGGCCTGGATCTCTTGCATATCCAGGGATTTTTTTTGTAGAGATTCATTGAATCAATAAAATATTTTTCCTTTCTTCCATTTCTAAATTCTGGTCTAGTTTCTATCATACTATGCAATAGTCATTATTTTAAATGAACTTGCTATCAGTGTGGAAAGCACAGGCTATAGTGCATTAAAAAGTATGCTAGAATTCGTTACGAAACTTCCTCCTTCCAATGGATGGCAAGGCAAGGCATGATTGAGTAGTTTCATTTGATTCTTTTGTTCTTATGCTTGTGATCTTTTTAGGGGGGGGGGGGGGGGATACCCTTGTTATAGAATTTAATTTTACCTAATGCATGAAAGTTAAATGTATTCAAATTTTATGGCACATATTTTCCCCTTAAATACTCAGAGGTAGGTTCTTATTATGGTTAAAGGTGTCACTTTTTTTTTTAATTTTATTGTGTTTCTTGTAGATAAAAGAATATAAAGCAGAAATCAAGAGACTTGAAGCATTTCAGGCAGAAATTACAGCACTAGCTGTTAATTATGCAGCTCTATTAAAAGAAAAAGAGGTATGGCTGGTTATTACTTTTCTACATATATTTACCAATACTCGGTTGATGTTTCTTTGTTGGACTGTTGGAGCTACTTAATGTTCAACTATGGTTGTGTTTGGATATTCTTCTCTATAAGCAATTGTAGGAGATGAAAATAAAAAATAAAAATAAAATAAACTTCTCCCATAAGTTAAAATTACCTTATGCATAAGCTGAGTTGTAGAAGTTGTCTCATGTAACTTCTCCAAATGCTGATTTTGACTTATGCATAAAGAAATTTTAGCTTATGAGACAAGCATATTTCAGTTTTCCTTCTTATGGCAATTCTCCTACAACTATTTATGTATGGAGAAATTTATCCAAATAGGACGTATTTCATCAAAGTGTCAACTATTAGTTGGGAATAGGCAATGTTTTCATGCACGAACTTTGTCCCTTTTGTCATTTGTATGCAAATCATATTGTTTACATGTAGGTTGGATTTTATTTTATTTTTTTGGCTACTTCCTTGAAAAACTACTTTTGGTTCTGTGTTGCTTTTGGTATTTAAAATCCTTAAGAACCTCATATTTTGGTAAAGAGTCCTAATTATTCCGCAATATGGATTTGTTACATATATGAACCAATACCACTGCCTGTATTAGCTGCCAAATTATTAGGAAATTAAGTACATATTTGTAATGGTTTCTCTCAATGTTTTGTTAGGTATTCCCTTGATTTTTAGCATATTGTCTTTCACTTGAACCAATTTTCTGACTTGGTACTTCATTGGTGTTCTTATCACATGATCAAACAAACATTGATAGATACATATTATCTTTCAGTTGAACCACCTTTGTGTCTCCTGCTCAGCTTGCTTCCTCCTATTGTTTGATAACTTAACCTCCTTCAACAACATTTGGTTGTCTGCAGTGTCCAGCTTACACTTACTCAACATTGGTGACAAAATTTTATTCTTATGTTCGAAATCCTTGTGAAATTTTTTGATCTCCAAAGCCAATTTCCGCGCCATCAAATCCAACTCCTCTTTCTTCTCGTCCACAGAAGCAAGGTGTTGTCTAGTAGGTTGCAGTTGCTTAACCACTCGACCGACTTCCGCCTCGAGCTGCCTTTGGTTTGACACAAGATCAATGAAAGCAGTTTTATGCTTCGTAAGATCAAAAGAATACTCTTCGGCTTCGCGCCTAGCAGATTGTATCGTTTCTTCAGCATCCTTCTCGACATTGTTAAACTTTTCCTCTAGCTCCTTCCTATTCTGGTCCTCTTGTTTAATAACAAAATAATAATTCTCCCTCGTTGTTGTGATATTTGTTATACATTATTCGATGTTTTGTTACAGTTGCATGGGACAATTTTTGTTGTAACCAACATCCCCCTGCCATCCCCCTTCTAATTTACAGATACAAACCTAATTTGTCAGTAACAATGACTAAATAAACATACTCCTAGAGCTGGATGGCAGAAGCAGACATTGTAACAGCAAAAACAAAATTCGCCAGCACTCCCATTTATGCCATTAAGAAAATTTGAATTTTGAGAAATCAATGTAAACTCCTTCTATTGTCTAAAAGCTACACTATCACTAAGTCAACTTACTACTAATTAATATTTCTAACTACACCTTCATCCTAAACCCAACTATCAATCATCATCCAACAACTAACTATCTTTCTATTCCCCTAAAATACTAACAGATAGCAGCTCAGTGTTTGAAAAAATATGGTGAGGTTGCGCTGAGTTGTTTGCATGAGGATAGGACTCAAAGGTCTCCCATGAATGACGTCGTTAGGGTGCTAGAGTTTTTTTTGCAGCTTCAGGATAGTGTTGTTAGCGGAGTGGTTGCGGAGAGTGGCGGGAATAATTATGAAGATAGTGATGACATGTTTAGCATTAGCCAAAGTAGTGAACATGTTTCTTATTATAGTATTGGATATATTGAGCATGACAAGCGATGGAGATCGTAGCTTTGTGGGTAAGGAATCTGACAAGTTGGTTCCTGTAGAGCTTGTTTTCTCTGAGATTAACGATCCAAAGGGGAGATGAGGTTGGAAGACAATGCTCTTTAAAAGTTCAGCCTGAGTGTGTTGAGAAAAACTGTGCTCTTTAAAAAGTTTAAAAGTGCTATAAATTTAAAATGTGTATTAATTAGGAATATCCTAAATATAATTTTAAAGTTCTCCTAGAAATACTGTCGTGCATTTCGCATTTGAAATCAAATAAGTTTGAGTTGTCTTTTCATAATTTTAGTTTCCTCCAACAAATTCGTACCATTGCTACAATTGTAATAGCTGAAAGAAGAGTGTTGTAATAATTGAAAGATTAGTGTTGGAAAATCACAACTCATCATTATAGTACTAGTTTTAATTTTTAATCATGTTGAAACTAACAACCTTTAATTGAAACTATGCAAAGAAAAAAACTCTTACAATTTATTTAGTCATATTTACAATATACCCCACAAGTACCAATATGATGTCTGCACTTCTAATTGTGATTTTTTTATTATGATAATTAGATGAAAATACCAATATTAAAAAATAGAGACAATTAAAAAAAAGTTCAAGAAAAGCTAATTATTTTTATAGTGAATTGGGACTAAGAGAGACGGGCTGAGGTATAAGGACCCATTATCGTTGATTGTTTGAGTACAGGAGCAGTAACTGATTCCTTGTTTTCTGAGAGGAATTTGATGTCTCCAGTCCAATTCCGACCATCGTGGGTGGTCCTGAAGCAATTTGGGTACCAGTTGCATGTGCCCATGGATATGATAAGTTGTAATCTGTTTTGCACATAGTAGCAAAATAGATAACTCAAACGTGAATAGATATCATTCCAAAATCATTAGGATTTGCTAGTTCAAAGATTTACAACTTACACAGTATACATATTGGGACAAAACACTAACCAATTTGAAGCTCCTAATGTTACCTCTCAACTTATACTTAACAATCATGGTAGAGGGGTACATGGGGCTAAACAAATGGTGTCATCAGTTCAGTTTTCAGTTTATAGCAAAATATCATAACAGGAAATGATGGAAGTTTGCTTGTGGGGCTTCTATGGAGGCTGGATCTTTGAGCTTCAATGAGGTCCTTTAATGGTGATTTTCCACCATGGAGATGCAGCGGAAGACAAAGGAGAAGAGGAGAGAGGAGGCGCCATCCACTAGGGAATAAGCCTTGGAAGAAGGAGCTTCACCACCAAGATGAGCCTTGGATAAGAAGCTTGGAGAGGATGCTTCAATGGAGGAAAAGAAAGAGGGAGAGAAAGAGAGAGGGGGGAGCATGAAATTGAAGGAAGAAAAAGGGAGAGAAGTTAAACTTTGTGTTGTGTCTCACAAGACTCTCATTCCTCAAAGTTACAACAAGTGTTACACATGCTTCTATTTATAGACTAGGTAGCTTCCTTGAGAAGCTTTCTTGAGAAAACTTCCTTGAGAAGCTTCTTTGAGAAAACTTCCTTGATTTTTTACAAGTTTGTATGTCCAAGCTGCCAGCACCAACGATTTTTTACAAGTTTGTATGTCCAAGCTGCCAGCACCAACGATTTTTTTTAAGCATGGTATATTGATTGCCTTGGGCTTACTTTCAACCTTCCTATGTATGCTGAACTCACTAGTATTGTTTACCACAGTTTTAGGAGTTCAATATTCACTTAGGATCAACATTTCAGCCAGCAATTCAATCACCAAAACTCAAATTCACAATAGACACAATCATAAGGAAACCTAAAAGTTCAAGAAAAGGTTCACAATCAAAGACTCTCTAAGAATTTTGCATGAACATGTTAAGGACTAATTAACATGAAAGATTTGACTCAAATCAAATAATAGGCTAAAATAATTTCATACACTCATGAACAAATGAGTTAGACAAAGAAACAAGAAAATAAAATTCAGCACAACATAAGAAATCTTATGTGACAAGTTTCATGACTAGACATGACTTCTATGACAAAACTACAATAGGTGAACAAGTCACTCTAGATTTTTGAGGTTTTCTTATACTTTGATATTTTTGTAAGAATTTTATGATTTAGTTTTCAGCCACAAAAAATAACAAGACAAAACTCAAAGGAACCTAAACTCAACACAATTCATGGTTCAAGAACAAGAACAAGAAATTTGAACCATAGAAAATCAAATGTAGCTTCTATAGCAAGTTTAATCGGAGGAAACTCTAAAGAATCAAGTTAACAACATTTAGCACAAGACATATGAGGATATACATGGAGAAAAAATGAAGAAACAACAGTGGAAGAGAAGGTAAATCAAAAAAAATTAATGGAGGTTTAAGGAGCACCTACTTGAAGCTCTTGTGCTCTGATTACCACTTGATGGAAGCTTGCTTGTGGGGCTTCTATGGAGGCTGGATCTTTGAGCTTCAATGAGGTCCTTTGATGGTGATTTTCCACGATGGAGATGCAGCGGAAGACAAAGGAGAAGAGGAGAGAGGAGGCACCATCCACTAGGGAATAAGCCTTGGAAGAAGGAGCTTCACCACCAAGATGAGCCTTGGATAAGAAGTTTGGAGAGGGTGCTTCAATGGAGGAAAAGAAAGAGGGAGAGAAAGAGAGAGGGGCGAGCACGAAATTGAAGGAATAAAAAGGGAGAGAAGTTGAACTTTGTGTTGTGTCTCACAAGACTCTCATTCCTCAAAGTTACAACAAGTGTTACACATGCTTCTATTTATAGACTAGGTAGCTTCCTTGAGAAGCTTTCTTTAGAAAACTTCCTTGAGAAGATTCTTTGAGAAAACTTCCTTGAGAAGCTAGAGCTTAACTACACACACCCCTCTCATAACTAAGCTCACCTCCTTGAGAAACTTCCTTAAGAAGATTCCTAAAGAAGCTAGAGCTTAGCTACACATACCTTTCTAATAGCTAAGCTCGCCTCCTTGAGATGAGAAGCTAGAGCTTAGCTATACACACCCTATAATAGCTAAGCTCACCCCCATGACAAAAAACATGAAAATACAAAAAAAAGTCCTTACTACAAAAACTACTCAAAATGCCCCGAAATACAAGGCTAAAACCCTATACTACTAGAATGGCCAAAATACAAGGCCTAGACGAAGGAAAAACCTATTCTAATATTTACAAAGATAAGCAAGCTCATACTTAGCCCATGGGCTCGAAATCTACCCTAAGGCTCATGAGAACCCTAGGGCCTTCCCTTGGATCTCTAGCCCAATCTACTTGGAGTCTTCTACCCAATGCCTTTGCGGAGTAGGATTGCATCATTCCCTCCACCTTGGAAAGGATTTGACCTCAAATCCCGAGGTTCTTCATACTCTGGGCTCCTTCCCTCAACACCTGTAAAAAGAACAAAAACATATGTATTAGTGGTGTTTGGTATGTTGAAGTAAGGTAAGGTCTGAAAACCCATTTCCTGGGCATCTTCCCATGAAGGAACATGGTTTCTCACCAACTCAATGAGTGGTGCTACAAGTATAGAAAAATATGGGACAAACCTTTTGTAAAAGTTTGTTAAGTCATGGAAGCCCTAAATTTTTCTTATACTTGGTGGAGTCTTCTACCCAATGCCCTTGCGGAGTAGGATTGCATCAGGAAACCTGTTACATCAGAACATATCAATACCCCAACCTGATTCTAAAATATTCACCTAAACTTTCCACAGAACCACGTCAACACACTATAGCAAAAGGAGGATCAAACAGAGAATGACACATGTTTAAAATTGGTAAGGTTGCTGACGTTGTACTCATGGATGAGTGTTTGTCTCAGTGCAGCATATTCACAGTGTTAGCCAAATCTTTTTCTTGAAGTCAAAATTAGTTCAAAGTGATTTCTAATGAAAACACTTAAGTTTTTCCTTTGTCAAGGGAATCTATATCCAAATGTAAAATCACATTAGAAATTTCAGTTTTAAATAAACCTACAACATTAGTCCTACAATTAAAGAAACAACTATTGTAATACTATAAATAAATTAGTACTTGTTGTATAATTATCATTCTGATCGACCTAACAGCATTACAAAATCAACAGATAAATATGGCAGACCATGGAAATTAAAAGTATATGACCTATCTCTTAACTCTCATGATATTCAAAATGCAGATAAAAACATACTGGTGGTCTTCATTGAAGAGACTGATCAAGATTGTTATTTACATCTATAAGTGTGGATATTTCCTAGTGTTTTTCCTCAATCATTCTATCAGCAAGATCATGGAATGAAGCATGTTCTTCGTAGAAGTTATAGATTCAGTTTGCACAAGAGACAGGGAAAAACACTATTTGAGGTGGGGGGAATGGGGAGTCCAACCACAGGTTTAAGGATTTGAAGCTTACCTTCAGTTTTTGTCATCGTTGTTTGAACTCTTACAATTCCTTTTGCATATCTTTTGTAGCAATAGCTTCATTGCCTCGCATCTAACTGCAAAGTTTGATTGAAGTTAAAATATTTACCAAATTCAGACAGATAGGAGAATGAAAGAAGTATAAGATATAAGCAATTATTTAACCAAGTAGCAGAGTGTATTACTTCTCTATTACAAATTTACATTTTGAACACTTGGTCCCCATTCCTCTTTCTCTTTTAGGTGTTTAACATTAGCTGAGTGAAGCTTTATTTCAAAGCTCCTTATCTGTTTCTTAACATTTTCAAGGGTTGTGTCTCTGAAATTAATAAAATGAGAGGCTTTTTCTGCTCCACACTCAACAGGTAGAAATGCAATTACTGTAGTGTATCCAATTTTTTACCCAAACCATAGCACACCACAAAATCAGTCACTTGTGATTCATGTTAAACTTCCACTTACTAGAGATTTATTCACAATGCAGGGTTAATTCTCAATAGATAAATAGTTTGCTTTTTGAGCACAATAGGCTGTACCATATAGATTTGTCAGGCAGACAAGCCCATATAAATTTGTCAATAAATATGGCACTTTTCTGCAATTTTTTCCTCATGATTAGCCATAGCAGATTGAAGATCTTGAAGAATTTTATCTGTTTCTTCTGTTATTGATAATACTTCATTTTCCACCAACCATATTTCATGGCACCTTTCATGGCCTATTTTATTCAAAATCAGGTAGACAAGGCCATCTAGATTTGTACCAGCTAATTAGTAACAAGTTTAATTAGAACCTGTTCTTTGGCAGCCAACAATTCGGTATCTCCTAGCTTTCCCTTTCTTTTTCCTGAACACACCACATGTCAAGATTAAAGCAACCATATAACAAAACAATCCGGTATTAAGTTTAGTAACAACAAGATCTCCAAATTCTCTTCAAATACTCATCCTTGTTGCTTATGCCAAAACCAATTTTTGTAGAACACCCCCAGAGGCCTAAAACCACATTTTTCTTCCATGTATAAAGGGACAAAATATTGATGACATTTATTACATTAAATTAACATATGAAAAAATTGAAAACCATTCTCAGCAAGATAAATAATACATGAATTTTATTAAGTGATTTAAACATGTAAAACAAGTGTTTCAGTTAACTACAACAACTTCATTCTTGATTGTACAATCATAATTTTAGGGGAAAACTCAACCCAAAAAATTAGATAAGGAAATCATTCTTCCATGTCAACAAATGTAATACAGAAGTGAATGCATCATTTAAAATTGCATAAACATGATCATTTGTGATTAATGAATTTACAATTTGAGATGCTTCCACATTTATAAGACATGAAACTTGATGAGTAGAATAAGTCACAAAAAATCCACTCAAATACTTTTGTAGTCAGTTATTGAGCAGATTCAAATTCTCTATAGGGACATAGACATAATAGTTGCCTAACGAGATGTTACAAATAACAACATAGCGTCATTTTGTAAAACAAGTGACAACAACAATTGTAGGCTGATACATTTCTTTTGTCTTTAAAACATGAGAAACCTCATTGAACATACCAAAACCATTCCTATTGATAAAGACCAGTTCATGCTACATCCAACATCACAAACCTCATTGAACCTATATAATTGCTTTCGATATAAATATATCAACATAGTTGGCATCCATGGTTTTCAATCATTTGAATTAGGCTTAATAGGTTCAATTTTTCGTGCCTTTGTATTGTTTTACTTCTTGTTTTGATTGTTTCCCCTATTCATGGTACATATTATATCTAGGACTGCACAACTACATATTTTTTGTATCATTTTGCTGCATCTGCGCACTTGTTCTGGTTGTTAGTCAGCATCTTTCGAGGTATGTATGTATTTATGAAAGTATTGTGCTTATTGTACGTCGTTGTTCAAATATAAGCAGCTACTTGCATTATGAGTGAACCTTAGTTTCCCGTTTGAGATTCAATACACTGATTAATATAGATAGTTTGGATTAATCGATCTATTAAGTCTTGAATTGTCCGTTAGGACAGTTTGGGAGGACATTTTTTTATAGTTGATTGATACATAGAGGTAAATTCTCTTTTGCATGATTTGATGGAATTTCGGTTTACTGCATCTTACATTGTTCTTCAGGTGCATATTTGACTGCGGTGATTATCCAGCATGTCACCGCTTTCATCTATGTACCTGAAGACCAATGCGAAATGCTGCCGAAATTTCGTCAAATCACTCAAAAGAGATTTTACCTGTACGTTTGAATCAACTATAAAAATGTCTTCCTGAATGGGATAGGGTCACACCTTTAATGAAAAAAATGAGTTTAGCATGCATTACAGATAACTTAATGATTTTGATCAATAGCAAAGACGAAAGATGGATAGAAGTTGGATGAAAGCATCACGCATCAATGACGAGTATGAGCAGGGGGTCAAACAATTTCTACAATTTACACAACTTAATGTTGAAAGTTTAAGGGGAAATTTTTTCTACCCATGTGTTAAATGTCTGAATAGGAGACGACAGTCTGTAAATGAAACTAGATCCCATCTTATATGTCACGACATCATTCCAAATTACATAAAATTGATATGGCATGGGGAATTTCCCGACATTCCAAATGTTTGTCCCACTCAGGCGATACATGAAGACATTGGAGATCGTATAGAGGATATGATTCATGATCTTGGACAAGACACTTTTGAACAAGCACATGCACCTTTGTATGATACCATTGAACGTGATTCAAAGACGCCATTGTATGAGGGGTGCACAAGTTTCACAAGGTTGTCAGCAGTCTTAGCTTTGGTCAACTTGAAGGCAAGATTTAGGTGGAGTGATAAAAGTTTCACTGAATTGCTGGTCTTATTGAAGAACATGCTTCCTGAACATAACACATTGCCAAAAAATCACTACGGGGCAAAAAAGATCTTGTGTCCAATGGGAATTGAGTACTAGAAGATCCATGCATGCCTTAATGATTGCATATTGTACAGAAATGAGTTTGCAGAAATGCTGCAGTGCCCCACGTGTGGGGTCTCACGATACAAAGTGCAGCATGACGAATTAAGTGAGGATGTAAGCACCAAAAATTGTTGTCTTGCAAAGGCCTAGTGGTATCTTCCAATATTACCAAGGTTTAAGCGATTGTTTGCTAATGAACATGATGCAAAAAACCTTACATGGCATGCAGTTGACAAAAAATGTGATGGATTACTCCTACATCCGACAATTCTCCATAATGGAAGACAATTGATCGTTTGTATCCAGATTTTGGGGATGAGCCAAGGAACCTAAGGCTTGCTCTTGCTTCCGAAGGAATGAATCCTTATGGTAACTTGAGCACCAACCATAGTTCATGCCCTATTTTACTAATGATTTACTGTAGAAGCAAAGCTTCATGGTGAATCAAAGATGATTCAAAGTTGTTTTGATGATAACAATGATGATAACAAAAGATGATGACAAAGGTGATGACTAAAAGCTCAAAGATCAATTGAATAAAAACTCAAGTAAATCAAAGATCAATCAAGAACAATTCAAGAGTTCAAGATAAGAATCAAGAAGAATTCAAGACTCAAGAAGAAAGTCTAGAGACAAGAATCAAGATTCAAGGTTCAAGATCTCAAGAATCAAGATCAAGATTCAAGACTCAAGATTCAAGAATGAAGAGAAGACTCAATCAAGATAAGTATTAAAAAGTTTTTCAAAACTTTGAATATCACATGAGTTTTTGACAAAACCCTTTACCAAAGAGTTTCTACTCTGGTAATCGATTACCAGTAGCAAAATTGTTTTGAAAAAGTTTTCAAATTGAATTTACAGCGTTCCAATTATTTTCAAAAAGTTGTAATCGATTACAATGTTTTGGTAATTGATAACCAGTGCCTTTGAACGTTGAAATTCAAATTCAAATGTGAAGAGTCACATCTTTTCACATAAAAGCTTTGTGTAATCGATTACACTAATTTGGTAATCGATTACAAGTGACTGTTTCTGAATAAATCAAAAGATGTAACTCTTCAAAAGGTTTTTGACATTTTCAAATTGGTTATAAATTTTTTTAAGAGTTATAAATCTTCTAAATGGTTGTCTTGACCAGACATGAAGAGTCTATAAAAGCAAGGCTTTGTTTTGCATTTCAAAATCTTGAATACTTTTCAATCATTTCATTACAATCCTTTACAAGCCTTGAATCTCTTTGAACTTCTTCTTCTTCTTTGTACCAAAAGCTTTCTAAAGTTTTCTGGTTTTCTAAACCTTGAAAACTTGTGCTATTCATCTTTTCATTCTCTTCTCCCTTTGCCAAAAAGAATTCGCCAAGGACTAACTGCCTGAATTCTTTTTGTGTCTCTCTTCTCCCTTTTCCAAAAGAACAAAGGACTAACTGCCTGAATTCTTTTGTGTCTCCCTTCTCCCTTGTCAAAGAATTCAAAACGACACAGTCTGAGAATTCTTTTGATTCTTCTCATTCCCTAATACAAAAGTGTTCAAAGGACTAACTGCTTGAGAATTCTTTTGTATCCCCATTCACAAAGTATCAAAGGTTTAACAGCCTGAGATCTTTGTCTCAACACATTGGAGGGTACATCCTTTGTGGTACAAGTAGAGAGTACATCTACTTGGGTTTGACTGAGAACAAGAGATGGTATATCTCTTGTGGATCAGTTCTAGTGGAGGGTACATCCACTAGGTTCAAAGAGAACAAGGGAGGGTACATCCCTTGTGGATCTTTGCTTGTAAAAGGATTTTTACAAGGTTGAAAGAAATCTCAAGGACCGCAGGTCGCTTGGGGACTGGATGTAGGCATGGGTTGTTGCCGAACCAGTATAAAAACTCTTGTGTGTTTGTTTCCTTCTTCCCTACTCTTTTACTTTCCACTGTGCATTTAATTTCCGCTTTTACTTTCTGTTAAGTTTCTCTTCTACTCCTCATTCTCTTAATAATTTAGTAAATGCTTTAGAAGGGTAATTTTTTAATTGGTAAAGGTTTAGGAATAATTAATTCAACCCCCCTTCTTAATTATTCTCAGGCGACTCGATCCAACAAGTGGTATCAGAGCAGGTTTCTTGTAGAATGGCCTCTTTAGATTCTTTGTCTTTAAAAAGTATTTTCAGGAACAGGTTACTCAAAGATCATGATGAAGACCAAGTCAACTTGTGTCTCATGAAAAAATCTGATGAGAATAACAAAGAAGATTCTATAAGGAAGAAATGGTACATAGATAGTGGATGTTCCAAGCACATGATCGGTGATGTATCCAATTCACAACTATTTCCCCCAAGAAAAGTGGACATGTTACATACGGCGACAACAACAAGGGCAAAATTATTGGAGTCGGTAAAATAGGTACGAGCTCTTCTACTCCTATTGAAAATGTGTTGCTTGTAGAAGGTTTGAAGCATAGTTTATTAAGTGTTAGTCAATTATGTGATAAAGGATATAAAGTATCTTTTGATTCTGAAAAATGTGTTATTAAGCATAAGCATGACAAAGATATTGAACATATAGGTTTTAGAGAAAATAATGTCTACATGATTGATCTAAAACAAAAATCTGTAAATGATAGATGCTTTTTAAGTAAAGATTATGATCCATGGTTATGGAATAAGAGAATTGCTCATATTAACATGGATCATCTAAATAGGTTAATTTCAAAAGATCTAGTTATTGGATTGCCTAGATTAAAATTTGAAAAAGATAAGTTATGTGATGCATGCCAAAAAGGTAAACAAACAAAAGTATCCTTTAAATCTAAAAATATTGTTTCTACCACTCAACCATTGCAATTATTACACATGGATTTGTTTGGACCATCTAGGGTCATGAGTTTTGGTGGAAGTTACTATGCATTAGTAATTGTTGATGATTATTCTAGATATACTTGGACTTTATTTCTTACTCATAAGAATGATGCATTTCATGCATTTAGAAGACTTGCCAAAGTCATTCAAAACAAAAAGAATCTCAAAATCATCTCCATCAGAAGTGATCATGGAGGTGAATTTGAAAACAATGATTTTGAAATGTTTTGTGATGAGTATGGCATAGAACACAACTTTTCTGCACCAAGGACACCCCAACAAAATGGAGTAGTAGAAAGGAAAAATAGAGCCCTAGAAGAAATTGCTAGAACTCTTTTAAATGACACACCTCTTCCAAAATACTTTTGGGCAGAAGCAGTTAACACCGCATGTTATATTATGAACAGAGCCTTAATTAGACCTATTCTTAAGAAAACCCCATATGAACTTTTTAACAATAGAAAACCAAACATTGCATATTTACATGTTTTTGGATGTAAATGTTTTGTTCTAAACAATGGTAAAGAAAGTCTAGGAAAGTTTGATGCCAAGGCAGATGAGGGTATCTTCCTTGGGTATTCCTTACATAGTAAAGCATTTAGAATATACAACAAAAGAACTATGATAATTGAGGAATCAATACATGTTACTTTTGATGAAACTAATATTACCTCCCCGAGAAAGGAGTTTGTTGATGATATTGCAGATACTTTGGAAGATACTCAAAATGAAGAAAGAAATTTGAAAAGAAAGAGAGATGATGAAGACAAGGATGATCAAGATGACACAGCACAAGAAAATGATAATCTTCCTAAAGAATGGAAAACTTCAAGAAATCATCCTCTTGACAACATCATCGGTGATATCTCAAAAGGGGTAACAACTAGACACTCTCTTAAAGATTTATGCAATAATATGGCATTTGTTTCATTAATAGAACCTAAAAACTTTAAAGAAGCTATTATAGATGACCATTGGATAGTAGCTATGCAAGAAGAATTAAATCAATTTGAAAGAAATGATGTATGGGAATTAGTAGAAAAACCTTTAGATTATCCAATCATAGGAACTAAATGGGTATTTGGAAATAAATTGGATGAAAATGGTATAGTAATTAGGAATAAAGCTAGACTTGTAGCAAAAGGATATAACCAAGAAGAAGGTATAGACTATGAAGAAACTTTTGCACCTGTAGCTAGATTAGAAGCCATTAGGATGTTATTAGCATATGCATCTATTATGAATTTTAAACTATATCAAATGGATGTCAAAAGTGCTTTCTTAAATGGTCTAATTCAGGAGGAGGTATATGTGGAACAACTTCCTGGGTTTGAAGATTCACAAAAACTAGACCATGTCTATAGATTAAAGAAGGCACTTTATGGCCTAAAACAAGCACCTAGGGCTTGGTATGCAAGATGAAGTAAATTCCTATTAGAAAAGAATTTTACTAGAGGGAAAGTAGATACTACCTTATTCATAAAAAATAAGGATAATGATATCTTGTTAGTACAAATTTATGTTGATGATATAATTTTTGGATCTACTAATGAATATTTGTGCAAGGAGTTTTCTATTGATATGCAAAGTGAGTTTGAGATGTCCATGATGGGTGAGTTAAATTACTTTCTTGGACTACAAATCAAACAAACAAATGATGGGATCTTCGTCAATCAAGCAAAATATTGCAAAGAACTCATTAAGAGATTTGGAATGGAAAACTCAAAACACTTGGCTACCCCTATGAATACAAGTTGTTATCTTGACAAAGATGAATCCGGTCAACCTGTTGATCCAAAGCAATACAGAGGTATGATTGGATCTCTACTTTACTTATCTGCAAGTAGGCCAGACATTATGTTTAGTGTATGCATGTGTGCAAGATTTCAATCAGATCCAAAGTTTTCACATTTAATGGCAGTAAAAAGAATTATAAGATATTTATTAGGAGTAGTTAGTTTAGGATTATGGTATCCTAAGAATTCTTTATGCAACCTAGTAGGATACTTAGATTCAGATTTTTCTGGATCAAAAATAGATAGGAAGAGCACTAGTGGTACATGTCAATTCATAGGATCTGCACTTGTTTTTTGGAATAGCAAGAAACAAAATAGTGTAGCATTATCCACAGCAGAAGCAGAATATATTTCTGCTGGTAGTTGTTGCGCACAGATTTTGTGGATGAAGCAACAACTATCTGACTATGGAATAGTATTAGATCACATTCCCATAAATTGTGACAACACAAGTGCCATAAACATATCTAAAAATCCAGTTCTTCACTCTAGAACCAAGCATATAGAAATTAGGCATCATTTTATTAGAGATCATGTTTTAAAAGGTGATGTTGTTTTAGAGTTTGTAGATACTAAAAATCAACTTGCAGACATCTTTACAAAACCACTAAGTAAAGATACCTTCTATAACATTAGAAGAGAATTAGGACTAATAGATGTTAGTGACTTATCAAAATAATTCTCTATATTATTATGGTATTTGAACAATTTACTATTTCCTTATTTGCATGGTATGGTTGAACAAGTATGTTATTTGACTATGTGGATTTCATAGTTAACCTATTTATGATTATTGCTTCATGGTTCTTACTTCATGATTTGATTGATGGTTTTTCATGAATGCTGTATGAATGTTTAGTTATATTTGCATACTTAAATTTTGATACACACTTTGGCTTTTTTGTTGATGCCAAAGGGGGAGAGAAATGGAATTAAATCAAGAACTCACATGAGTAATTAATTTAATTTTAAGATAAGCATAAATTCAAAAACAAAGGGGGAGAATTTATGAGAGTGATCGACTAGGAAAAAGTGTGTGTGTGTTTCTTGATTTCAGAAGTTGTCATCATCAAAAAGGGGGAGATTGTAGAAGCAAAGCTTCATGGTGAATCAAAGATGATTCAAAGGTGTTTTGATGATAATAATGATGTTAACAAAAGATGATGACAAAGGTGATGACAAAAAGCTCAAAGATCAATTGAATAAAAACTCAAGTAAATCAAAGATCAATCAAGAACAATTCAAGAGTTCAAGATAAGAATCAAGAAGAATTCAAGACTCAAGAAGAAAGTCTAGAGACAAGAATCAAGATTCAAGGTTCAAGATCTCAAGAATCAAGACTCAAGATTCAAGAATGAAGAGAAGACTCAATCAAGATAAGTATTAAAAAGTTTTTCAAAACTTTGAATATCACATGAGTTTTTGACAAAACCCTTTACCAAAGAGTTTCTACTCTCTGGTAATCGATTACTAGTAGCAAAATTGTTTTGAAAAAGTTTTCAAATTGAATTTACAGCATTCCAATTATTTTCAAAAAGCTGTAATCGATTACAATGTTTTGGTAATCCATTACCAGTGCCTTTGAACGTTGAAATTCAAATTCAAATGTGAAGAGTTACATCTTTTCACATAAAAGCTTTGTGTAATCGATTACACTAATTTGGTAATCGATTACAAGTGACTGTTTCTGAATAAATCAAAAGATGTAACTCTTCAAAAGGTTTTTGACATTTTCAAATTGGTTTTAAATTTTTTTTAAAGAGTTATAACTGTTCTAAATGGTTGTCTTGACCAGACATGAAGAGTCTATAAAAGCAAGGCTTTGTTTTGCATTTCAAAATCTTGAATACTTTTCAATCATTTCATTACAATCCTTTACAAGCCTTGAATCTCTTTGAACTTCTTCTTCTTCTTTGTACCAAAAGCTTTCTAAAGTTTTCTGGTTTTCTAAACCTTGAAAACTTGTGCTATTCATCTTTTCATTCTCTTCTCCCTTTGCCAAAAAGAATTCGCCAAGGACTAACTGCCTGAATTCTTTTTGTGTCTTTCTTCTCCCTTTTCCAAAAGAACAAAGGACTAACCGCCTGAATTCTTTTGTGTCTCCCTTCTCCCTTGTCAAAGAATTCAAAACGACACAGTCTGAGAATTCTTTTGATTCTTCTCATTCCCTAATACAAAAGTGTTCAAAGGACTAACTGCCTAAGAATTCTTTTGTATCCCCATTCACAAAGTATCAAAGGTTTAACAGCCTGAGATCTTTGTCTCAACACATTGGAGGGTACATCCTTTGTGGTACAAGTAGAGGGTACATCTACTTGGGTTTGACTGAGAACAAGAGAGGGTACATCTCTTATGGATCAGTTCTAGTGGAGGGTACATCCACTAGGTTCAAAGAGAACAAGGGAGGATACATCCCTTGTGGATCTTTGCTTGTAAAAGGATTTTTGCAAGGTTGAAAGAAATCTCAGGGACCGCAGGTCGCTTGGGGACTGGATGTAGGCACGGGTTGTTGCCGAACCAGTATAAAAACTCTTGTGTGTTTGTTTCCTTCTTCCTACTCTTTTACTTTCCGCTGTGCATTTAATTTCCGCTTTTACTTTCTGTTAAGTTTCTCTTCTACTCCTCATTCTCTTAATAATTTAGTAAAAGCCTTAGAAGGGTAATTTTTTAATTGGTAAAGGTTTAGGAATAATTAATTCAACCCCCCTTCTTAATTATTCTCAGGCCACTCGATCCAACATTTACAACCTCCCTCCTTGGTTGTGTATTTTGTGAAAATACATTATCCTGTGTATGATGATAACGGGTCCAAGGCAGCCAGGGAATGACATTGATGTGTACCTCAGTCCAGTAATCGAAGACTTGAAAAAATTGTGGGAAGAGGGGGTTGATGTGTGGGATGGGAATTTGCAGCAGATGTTTAGGTTACGGTCAATGGTGTTTTGTACTATTAATGACTTTATAGCATATGGAAATTTAAGTGGATACAATGTTAAAGGGAATCATGCATGTCCTATCTGTGAGAAAAACACAAGCTTCATCCAACTCAAGCATGGAAAGAAGACAGTATATACCAGACACCGAAGATTTTTGAAACCATTTCACCCGTATCGATGACTGAAAAAAGCTTTTAATGGAAGTTAGGAGAATGAATGCCCGCCGGAACCATTAACTGGAAATGAAGTTCATGATCGAGTAGAAGACATTGTAACTCTATTTGGGAAGTCCCAAAAGAAGACATCATCTCCCACCAACATGTGGAAGAAACGGTCAATATTCTTTGATCTTCCATACTGGTTTGATCTACATGTGCGTCACTGTCTAGACGTTATGCATGTGGAGAAAAATGTATGTGATAGTTTAATTGGTACTTTTCTTAACATTAAAGGCAAGACAAAGGATGGTTTGAAATATTTTCAAGACTTGGTTGACATGGGAATAGGAGAATAGTTGCATTCGATATCACAAGGTCGGCAAACATATTTGCCCCCAGCATGCCACACAATGTCAACAGTAGAGAAGAGAAGTTTTTGTCAATGTTAGCGGAATGTAAAATTTCCACAAGGATACTCTTCAAATATCAAGAGCCTTGTAGCCCTCAATGATTTGAAGTTGGTTGGCTTGAAGTCTCATGATTGCCACGTCTTAATTCAGTAATTATTGCCTGTTGCGATTCATGGCATCTTGCCTAACAAAGTTAGGGTTGCCATAACCCGTTTGTGCTTTCTTTTTAATGCCATTTGTAGCAAAGTCATCAACCCTCAACAATTGGATGACTTGGAGAATGAGGCTGCCATTGTCCTTTGTCATTTGGAGATGTATTTTCCTCCATCATTTTTTGACATCATGGTTCACCTAATTGTTCATCTTGTGAGAGAAATTCGGTTGTGTGGTCCGGTTTTTTTGCGGCGGATGTATCTAGTTGAGCGCTACATGAAGGTGTTGAAGGGATATACCAAAAATCAATACCGACCAGAAGCTTCCATTGTAGAAAGGTATGTTGCTAGCTATTGAGTTTTGTTCGCAGTACATGGAAACAGTTCAACCTGTCGGGGTACCGAAAACTCGTGATGATCGGACACGAGGAGGTCAAAGGACACGATGCTACAATGTTGTTACCATGAGTCGACAAGATGTCTCACAAGCACATTTGTATATCTTTAATAACACACAGGATGTCATTCCCTACATACGAACTCACAAAGAATATCTGCCATCTATTCACCCAAAAATGAACATGATGAAATTGTTGCAAGAGCATAATAGAACTTTCATAAACTGATTTGAAGAAACAATCATCAGTGATGACAATGCTCCCAAAACATTAAGATTGTTGGCTATTGGTCCAAATCTAAATGTCCCCACTTGGAAGGGATATGACATAAACAATTATTCTTTCTATACAAAGTCACAAGATGATAAAAGTAGTGTGTAGAATAGTGGGGTCATTGTGGAGCCTCATTCTGAACACTTTTCTAGTGCATCAGATAACAACCCAATTCAAGCCTCAATGCCTTACTTCGGAGTTATTGAAGAAATCTGGGAGCTTGATTATAATCAATTCAGAGTGCCAGTATTTAAATGTAAATGGGTTAATGGAAATACCAGTGTTCATAGAGATGAAATGGGATTCACTTTAGTAGACCTTAATAAGGTCGGCTACAAGGAGGAACCATTCATTATGGCAGAACAAGCTAGGCAAGTGTTTTACATCCAAGATCCAAATGATTGTAGATTATCAGTGGTTCTACAAGGAATACCAATTAGTATTAGGGAACAAATTCATCATGCAACCCTTGACATTTGTGAGACTCCTCCTTTTTGCACAAAAATGCCTTCAATATGTGAACAACCCGAGGTGGATGACGTACATGTGATTCATAATGATCATGCTGAAGGTTTATGGGAGAACATTCCTGCTTAACAGCGTTGTATGAATGTAATGTTTATGATATTATTTTAATTGTTCTTCATTTATATGTAATGTTCATTTTTATTTTTTGTTACGTAGATGCTATTTTTTATCCTACAACATTAATCAAAATTTGTTTCATTTGCACAGGGTCATGCCGACCACACCAAGCTCCCCTTTGCAGTCAGATGGTAATACGGAGGCACCGCCTAAGAAGACAAGACAAACCACACGTCTTAAAAGGCTGACTTTAAGAACTTTAGATAAGCATAGACCAATGGTTACTGTCGATCCTGCAACTGGAAGAGCATCAGGCCCAGAAAAACAAAAGTTCCACCGCTATTTAGGGGTCGTAGCTCGAGAAAAGATCCCGATTGTCCATAGCAATTGGAAAGATGTGCTAGAAACTCTTAAGGACATAGTATGGGGTGACATTTTTGTAAGTCAACAGTTCCATGTATTTACTTTGTAGGTTTCTATATTTCAAAATGTTTACATCCATTAATTTTGACATGATGAATATTTAATGCAAGCTAAATTTGATATCCCAGAAGCCTCAAAGGCCAAGAAAAAGGTCATGTCCACGGTGGCCACTAGATGGAGGCAATTTAAGTCTTCACTAACCACTAAATTTGTCTATGCTGACACAGAAGGCGGACAAAAAGAAGATCCTTTGTAAAATACGGTATGCATCGACAAACTTGGGATGAATTTGCTGCAAGTCGCAAGACCCCTAATTGGCAGGTTAAATGTTTGTTCCCTTTAATTTAAATATGTATAGAAATGTACCATTTTTTTGGAATTAAATGCATGCAAATTATATATGGTGTATGACACGATATTAGGAAAAAGGCACAGGACATTCAAAAAAACAATGACTGCCCCCACGTACTGTCTCGTGGGGGTTATGACTTGCTTTAGAAAAAACTCTTAGAGGAGAAAAGAAAGAAAAGACAACATGAGGCACTATTGACTGAGAATACACCCTTTGATCTCGAGGACCCTCCATCTCCCATTGAAAGGCATGTCAAGTGGAAAATTGCTCGCACAAAGCAATATGGGCAGATGACTTCAGAGGCGGCACAACAAATTTCCGATAGAATTGTGAGTTGAGGTTCACATACAATTTGAAAGTAATTTTGTTTGTTTTATAATAACCACCTCATTTCATGTATGTATATGTCGTGCTTCTTATAGGACTCATTACAAGAGTAGATGACACAGGGTAGTTTTGTTCCCCATGGTCGGGACGACATACTCAATATGGCCATTGGGCAATCAGAGCATCCAAGTTGTGTTCATGTAGTGGGGTCTGGTATGACCCTTACTTAATATTATGGTAGGGCATCACGTGCCTCTAGCAGTTCCTCTACAACACTAAGCCAACAACAGTTGGCTGACATTATCAGAAACATAAAGGAACAAGAAAGGAATGAGTTTGAAGAAGAACACAAGCAGAGTTTGGAAAAATTGAAGCAGGAGTTGGCCAGTCAGATAAAAATTGAGTTGTCTCAGGTGGGACCACAGTACTTTCCCCTTGTTGACATAGATTTACAGTCATTAGCTGCACGTGTTAGCACCAAGGGGAGTAATGTTGAAATTGCTCTTGTTGTACCTCATATGATGCAGTGTAAATTTTTTGTGAACAAATTTTTATCATCGTTTAGACGTTGGTCATGCTATTATTGTAACCAGTGCAATGAAGACACTAAAGACAAGTGCGGATGGTACAAATAATCAAGGAACTCCTAAGTGGATTGAAGTAAAGGTTAGTCATGTAATTAATGCTTATTTGTCAGTAGTGATCTTCACATCATAACCTCAATACACTTGTTTGATTGAATTATTATTTATATTGAATGTAGAGTCATGTTCAAAGCGGAGGCTATGAGTGTGCCTATTATGTGGTGCATTGGATGTGGAACATCGTCAGTGGGGGTTTAAAGAATGATTGGAGCTTGGTATGTTTGGTTCAACAACTTTAAATTAGTACTTCAGTATAATTTTCATTGATTTTACATGTACGTGACATATTATTTGTATTCTTCATATTTTGTAGTGGTTTGATGATGGAATGTCGTTAGACATGGAAACAATTACAACGATTCGTGAGAAATGGGCAACATGTTTTCTTAAAGTTCAAAGCATTCAATGTAGAAAGCCATAGTTGATATAGGACATTGCATTACTATTTCAATTGTTGGTTATTGTGAACATTACTGAGACAAATGTATAAATATTGGCTTGTATTTATTTGACAATATATTTATGAAATTCTATCTTTCCTTTTCTTTGCACGAAATGTGTTAAAAATTTGCATTTTATTTGCAATACAAACTTCCATGGACAGGAAAACTGGTTTTTGTGGGACTAATCTTGTTTTTGCAGCAAATTTGAAGTTACATGGAAATACATGTGAAGCTTCATGCCTTATCAGACCTATGTAAGTTGATATGTATGTTTTATGTTGTGTACATTTTTCATTAATTACTTAGATTTTCAATTAATTAATACTAACACTTATTTGACAACATGTCATGGGTCACTCATGATTAGCTTCTACAAATGGTTATGGTCCCGGTTTGAGGGATTTAAAAATGTAGACAGTGTACATAGTGAGCATCAAATATTACATCAAGTGCACCAGCTCCCCAAGAAAGTGCAGGTTCTGTTTAATCTATCTACCACTTTCTCTGCTATACAAATTTGTCAGTCTACTTTTCTTTCTAATTTATATTTGCATATAGAGCAACCTTTTATTAAGGAAGACACTGTTTTACTGAAAGACTTGGTGCAACAAACTATAGCTGCACTCGGAGAGAACATTAAAGAACGTTGTTTTTTTGGGTTTATGGTTTGGTAAGTTTTATGCTTTTGGATTTGGAAATTCCTGTTGTAGCCTGATATTATATTATCATGATGTTCATCTATGGAAGGTAGATTTTTTCTCTTATGTTGTTGAATTGCCCAAATATTAGGTTAGTCATTAGATATCAACACTTTGAAACAATCTTCATTCAATGTTTTTACTTAATATTTGTTTAAATTTCATGTAAGGTTTTGAAGGAAAAGAATCCAACTTGGCTGCAATAGTTAGACTGGCTTCATCTCTGGACTACACATCATCCAAATCAATGCTTAAGTTACTCTTAACGCTAGTAAGTGAATGTTTAGTTGTTTCTGGTTACTTGCTAAGTAGATTTAATGATTAACTTGCCCTAATATCTGTTAAGGTACTAAATTTAGTCACTTTTCAACAGGCAATGTTAGTAGCAGCTTTTCCTCTTTCATCTCGTCCGCCATATGTATTCTCATGGTTAAATACTTTGATTTCACCAGAGGACATGATGGATCCAGATTTATTAGAAAGACTAGTTTTGAATAACTTTTGTAAGCATTTTTTGTTGGATCGAGTGGCCTCAGAATAATTAAGAAGGGGGGGTTGAATTAATTATTCCTAAACCTTTACTAATTAAAAAATTACTCTTCTAAGGCTTTTACTAAATTGTTAAGAGAATGAGGAGTAGAAGAGAAACTTAACATAAAGTAAAAGCGAAAATTAAATGCACAACGGAAAGTAAAAGAGAAGGGAAGAAGGAAACAAACACACAAGAGTTTTTAGAGAGAGAGAAAGGTTGCAGGTTTCAGAATTTGAAATTTGAATATATAGGTGCAGGGTCGCATCGTAATCGATTACACAAATATGGTAATCGATTACCAGAGAGCAACTTTGCCAGAAATAACTGCTTGTAATCGATTACACTATTATGGTAATCGATTACCAGTGGTTATTTTAGCCAGAAAACAAAAAAAGAAGGCTTTCTAAGAGAGAAGAAGTTTTGAGTTACTATCAAAGTATTTTTTATGAAAACTATATTTGAAAATACTTTATGAATAATTTTCAATCATGTAATTTACACATCATGTCATGCAAAAATATTTAAAACATGAAAATAATCAATTTTATCAAAAAAAAAAAAATCAAAACACGTATGAAGAATATTGATTTTACTTAAATATATGAATGAATATTTCATGCAAATAAAATTAAATCAATCAAGCAAATATACTCATGATTTCAAACAATCAAAAGACAAACAAATAAAGAATTGTTAGTCATCATAATCAAATTATTTGAATAAAAATTTCAACTTTAAGAGAAATTTTAATTAGATAATGGTTTTGATATTACCTTTTTCAGGATTGAAGTGTCTAGATCTTCAAATATGAGGATCATGCTTTTTCTCCTTGTTTTTCATCCTTGAGAGATTTTCTCGTCACTTTCATAATCTTTGGTTAGAAGATTAATCTCCTTTTCTGAACCATCGGATGAATCATTGTCATCCCATGCAATGTATGCTTTCTTAGTTATTCTTTCATCAAATCTTTTCTTTTCACTTTTCTCCGACCATTCTTCATTTGACGGACAGTTGGCCTTGATGTGACCAATTTGGTTGCATTTGTAGCACCTAAGGACTTGAGAATCATCTTGTGATTTTCTTCCATTATTGAAATTCTGACGCCTGTCAGTTATTCTTTTCTTGATGAATTTCTGAAATTTCTTAACAAAGAAAGAAAAATCTTCTTCATCATCTGAATCTTCTTCTTCGTTTTCTTCTTGTATTGAAGATAAGGCTTTAAGGGCTATGCTTCTCTTCTTTTTGTTATTTTCTTCATTCTGATTGAGGCGTTGAAGTTCCATCTCGTGTTCCTGCAATTTACCAAATAAAGTGGCAAGAGACATGGAAGAGAGATCTTTGCTTTCAGAAATAGCAGTTACCTTGGGCTGCCATTCCCTACTTAAACATCTTAAGACTTTATTAATTAAATCTTCATTGGGAAAGATTTTTCCTAAAGATGCAAGATGGTTTACTATATGTGTAAATCTCTTTTGCAAACTATGGATATTTTCATTTGGGTTCATCCTAAATAATTCATATTCATGGGTAAGGGTATTTATTCTAGACCTTTTTACATCTGTGGTTCCTTCATGGGTTAACTGGAGAGTATCCCACATATCCTTGGCATTAGTACAATTTGACACTCTAAAGTATTCATCTATCCCTAGGGCTGAAGTGATGATATTTTTGGCTTTGAGATCATACAGGATTTTTCTCCTATCTTCTTCTGTCCATTGATCTCTAGGTTTTTGGGTTGTAGTGCTTGTGCTTACATCTACTATAGTGGGTATATGTGGTCCAAATTCTATTGCTTCCCATATATTTAGATCTATGGCTTCAATGAATATCTGCATGCGGGATTTTCCAATAATGGTAACCCTCACCATTGAAAATGGGTGGTCTGTGAATGGAATTTCCTTCACGAAACAAGGGATTTGAGGAGGCCATTCTACAAGAAACCTGCTCTGATACCATTTGTTGGATCGAGTGGCCTCAGAATAATTAAGAAGGGGGGGGGGGGGGGTTGAATTAATTATTCCTAAACCTTTACTAATTAAAAAATTACTCTTCTAAGGCTTTTACTAAATTGTTAAGAGAATGAGGAGTAGAAGAGAAACTTAACATAAAGTAAAAGCGAAAATTAAATGCACAGCGGAAAGTAAAAGAGTAGGAAAGAAGGAAACAAACACACAAGAGTTTTTATACTGGTTCGGCAACAACCCGTGATTACATCCAGTCCCCAAGCGACCTGCGGTCCTTGAGATTTCTTTCAACCTTGTAAAAATCCTTTTACAAGCAAAGATCCACAAGGGATGTACCCTCCCTTGTTCTCTTTGAACCTAGTGGATGTACCCTCCACTAGAACTGATCCACAAGAGATATACCATCTCTTGTTCTCAGTCAAACCCAAGTAAATGTACCCTCTACTTGTACCACAAAGGATGTATCCTCCAATGTGTTAAGACAAAGATCTCAGGCTGTTAAACCTTTGATACTTTGTGAATGGGGATACAAAAGAATTCTCAGGCGGTTAGTCCTTTGAACACTTTTGTATTAGGGAAAGGGAAGAATCAAAAGAATTCTCAGACTATGTCGTTTTGAATTCTTTGACAAGGGAGAAGGGAGGCACAAAGAATTCAGGCGGTTAGTCCTTCGTTCTTTTGGAAAAGGGAGAAGAAAGACACAAAAAGAATTCAGGCGGTTAGTCCTTGGTGAATTCTTTTTGGCAAAGGGAGAAGAGAATGAAAAGATGAATAGCACAAGTTTTCAAGGTTTGGAAAACCAGAAAACTTCAGAAAGTTTTTGTTACAAAGAAGAAGAAGAAGTTCAAAGAGATCCAAGGCTTGTAAAGGATTGTAATGAAAATGATTAGAAAAGTATTCAAGATGCTTGAAATGCAAAACAAAGCCTTGCTTTTATAGACTCTTCATGTCTGGTCAAGAAGACCATTTAGAAGAGTTATAACTTTTAGAAAAACTTAAAACCAATTTGAAAAAGTCAAAAACCTTTTGAAGAGTTACATCTTTTGATTTATTCAGAAACAGTCACTGGTAATCGATTACCAACTAAGTGTAATCGATTACACAAAGCTTTTGAGTGAAAGGATGTGACTCTTCACATTTTAATTTGAATTTCAACGTTCAAGGGCACTGGTAATTGATTACCAAAACATTGTAATCGATTACAGCTTTTTGAAAATAATTGGAACGTTGTAAATTCAGTTTGAAAACTTTTTCAAACTCATTTTGCTACTGTTAATCGATTACAACAATATGGTAATCGATTACCAGAGAGTAAAAACTCTTTGGTAAAAGGTTTTGTCAAAAACTCATGTGCTATTCAAAGTTTTGAAAAAACTTTTTAATACTTATCTTGATTGAGTCTTCTCTTTATTCTTGAATCTTGATCTTGATTCTTGAGATCTTGAACCTTGAATCTTGATTCTTGTCTCTAGACTTTCTTCTTGAGTCTTGAATTCTTCTTGATTCTTATCTTGAACTCTTGAATTGTTCTTGATTCACTTGAGTTGTTCTTTGATTGATCTTTGAGCTTTTTGTTATCACGTTTGTCATCATCATTGTTATCATCAAAACACCTTTGAATCATCTTTCAATTTTCGACGACAGTTACCATAATAAATGGCGTCAAACAGTTTCGATTTTTAACGATGTTATATTCAATGACGGTTCAAAACCATTGTTAAAAGGTCATTTTAATCGTCTTTAAAAAGCCTTTTTTTAGTAGTGTAGCTTGGTTCTTCTAAGTCTATAGTAGCAGTAGCACCTAAACCCGTGAATTCCACTTCATTTGTTTCTCTACTCATCGCTTCATTAGCATCCATAGCAATTTCAGCTCCATGACCAGTGGCTCTATATTTAGCACACAAATCCACTATGTCATCCTAATTTTGAAGCACCTTGAATCGAAACGGTTTAGCCGATTTATGCGACTAGAAAAAAAGAAGAAAAAAAAGTCAAATCCAATCTGCTTTGAATAACAAATATCAATATATAAAAGAAAACTTACAGTGCAATATTCATTCCAAGCATTTTCATTCTCAACTGTGATCATGTGCTTAGTGCCATCCCAATCAAACCCACTATGGCCAGGGATTTCACTTACAATACCATACCATGATCTCCATAATTTGATATGGTTTTTGGCATTCTCTGATGTGACATTAGCATCGAAACTTGTAGACAACATTGTAGCTATAACATTCAATGCTGATTTTTCCCAACCTCCGTCGCCCTTGTTGCCCAAATTCCTTTGATCTCTCAGTACATCAGCCAATACACGTTCCATCTCCAAATTCCATGTAAAATAACTTCTTGTTTCCTCGTTATTTTTTCCTGAAACTTTTCTTTTGCTCGCTATTTTTTCATTAGATGACTCCATTGAAGTTAATGTCACTTATTTAACCTGCACATAAAAAATATTAGGTACAACCTACTTTATTCATTTGATTAGTCCACTGCACAATCATAGAAAATATTTCAAGCAAAGTTTTTATGCAATAACAAAGTACATAAAAGTCTCTCTTCAATAGCGAAGTACAATAGTAACAAAATACACAAAGTTTGTCTGCAATAATAAATTACATATAAAAAAGAACCTAAGCAAAGTTTCTTTAACTTGATAGTTAGCAAACATATTCATAGCTAATGTATCTCGCAATCTTGTCCAGTTTTCAATAGCTTGAATAGTTGTGATATCATCTGTGACATTATTTTCAACTCCTTCCCTTGATTGATGGACTAACTCTTCATCAACAATAGATAAAAATTCAAAGTCTTGAACTTCTAAAAGTTGATCAGCTTGTTGCTCGCCTCTTATGAAATTGTGTAACGCAAAACAAGCATTGATAATACTTATTTGTGTCTTTATATCAAAAAATGAAAGAGTTCTTAATATACTCCATCTTTTTTTCAAGATCCCAAATGACCTTTCTATTGCATTTCAAGCACTTTCATGACAAATATTAAATGACTCCTTGTAACTTTGAGGGGTGTTTCCAATCCATTCATTGAGATGATATCTAGTCCCTCAACATGGTGCTAAAAATCCTGGATCATTGGTATATCCCGCATCCACAAGAAAGTACTTACCTACAACGTTTAAAATAAAAATCATAGGCTTAAACTAGACAAGAAAAACAGAAAAAACTATTTCCAAGAAATATTACCAGTTGGAATTTTAAGTTTTTTGATGACGTAATGCATCTCGTAATACTTGAGAATCTCCTGCAGACCTTTCCCACCCAGGTAACATATAAATAAACCTTAAATTTGAACCACAAACAGCTAACACATTTGTAGAGACATCACCCTTCCTATTACAATATCTCGGTCTCTCATAAGGAGAAACTAGACAAAAAAAGAGAAAAAACTATTTCCAAGAAATATTACCAGTTAGAATTTCAAGTTTTTTGATGACGTAATGCATCTCGTAATACTCGAGAATCTCCTGCAGACCTTTCCCACCCAGGTAACATATAAATAAACCTTAAATTTGAACCACAAACAGCTAACACATTTGTAGAGACATCACCCTTCCTATTACAATATCTAGGTCTCTCATTAGGAGAAACTATAACCGAAATATGTGTCCCATCAAGTGCTCCAATACATCTCTACAAACAAGATAATTTTTTAGATTCTAAGAAAATTTTAGAATTAACTAATATCTCCTAACAATTGATAAACTTACCTCAAACCATCTCTACTTGTTTGCTTCCGTACTGTCATACCCTAATTTCGTCCGGGGACCTTTGCGTGATGACATGCGACCTTTCTTTGGTCCTTGCGAGGTGCTTGGCACCCATCATTAGGCAATTTGTGAAATTCCAGGACATGCCGGAAAACCAAAAAAATATTGATGCACAATCCGTAAGTTTCCGTGATACACCGGAAACCAAATGGAAGCATCGTTGCGTAATTAAGTGAGGTTCCGTAACATTCCGTAAGTCAAAAAGGGGATGATTATGTAATCCGCAAGGTTCCGTAACATTACGGAAAGAAAACAAGTATCGTTACGAAATTCGTAAGTTTCCGTAACTTTACGAAAAAGAATCACCAAAAAAAAGCAGAGGGGGGTGTACTTAGTAAAAATGGGGGTGCAAATAGCACCCAGGCCCACTTGGGCCCTCCAAAATATTCCTCCAGAAGGCTGTTGCTTCTGGAGGAAGCAACCTGGCTCGCCTGGGCGAGCTGGGCGGCAACCACCTCCCCTATTTTGCTATAAATAGGGGAGGAAGTGAAGAAGAAAAGGGTTCAGCCCCTTAGGCACTTCTCTCTCTTTCGAATTTGCTTGGAAAAATTGTTTCCGTGAAGAAAATCTAAGCCGAGGCGCTTCCGAAACGTTTCCGTAACGTTTTCCGTGAGGAATTTCGCGAAGGTTTTCAACCGTTCTTCGACGTTCTTCATTCGTTCTTCGATCTTCAACGGGTAAGTACCTCGAACCAAGCTTTTCGATTCATTCTATGTACCCGTGGTGGTCCAAATTGTGTTTTGTGTATTTCTATTCTCGTTTCATTTACTTTTCATACCCCCTGTTGACGTGCTTAAGCCATTTTACTTAAGTCATTTCTCGCTTAACTTAAAAATAAAATAAATTTCCACCGAACGTTTGAATTGTATGATCCGTAAACTTCGGTTAAAATGAATTCCGACCGTTCGGTCGTGCCGTAACCACGTTGGAAAACAAAAAGAGATGAAAAATAATATAATAATCAAAAAACATCTTTTTTTTAGTAAAATAAAGCGGAAAATCAATCGGACGTTTTCTCTTTGGGATTTCTCATTCTTAATCGAATTGACTAATAACTAAAGTGAAACTAAGGCTAAAATAAACTCGCCTAGTCAAGCTTGTCCACAAAAATAGGTTTTTGAAGTTTGTCATTTCAATTTCTCACTAAGTAAAATGGATCATTTTCAAGGTCCAACGCCTTAAAATGATCACCTCTTAAGGTAAAAAAGAATCACTTGATAAGCAAGAACTACGTAGGTCTGATTTCCTCATCGCAATTGTGGATACGTAGGAGCAAAAGCCCTGCTTTTGTCGACCACCCCAAGAGATCGTTAATGGTCCAATGCCTTAATGTTTCTCTCCTCTCAAAAAAACAAGAGATCGTTAATGGTCCAAGCTCATGCTTTTATAAAAAGGTTCATCAAGTCAAGTTGAAATATGAAAGTAACCGTCTTGCAAAATTGGGGCATAAGATGAATCGAGTCACATCACTGCTTCGTCTACTGCCAAACATATTTAGGATTGTTGATGTCCTTGTTACTTCCAGTTTCACCTTGACAAAGATGTCATGGACCATGTTGAAAATCTAAATTGATTCAACCCCATATCCTGCGTAAAAATTCGCAATACTTCAACTGTACATCATTCGCATACATCCATGCTTTTCATTGGTTGTATTGCTCATTGCATTCTTTCCTTGAAAAATAAAATAAAATAAAATAAAATGAACTTAATCATTGTTATCAAAAAAAAAAAACAAAACAAAAAAACATGCTTTATGGCGTCCTCACCGAACTTGTGCTAGAGCTAGAGTAATGGGTGAAGTAGAGGAGATACAAGAGAAGATGAAGGCCGACATGGAGGCCATTAAAGAGAAAATGGCCACAATGATGGAGGCCATGATGAGCGTGAAGAAGATAATGGAAGCCAATGCGGTTGCAATTGCCGCTACCAGCGTTGTTGCTAAGGTGAACCTGATGTCCCCATCCGGCATCAACCAAATGAATCATCCAACCTCAGATATGGTAGGCAAAGATTTGGGAAGTACGGGCAGCCCCCATGATGTGCAAATTCAAAACGAGCACGCCTTCCCGCCATATGGCTTGCCTCTCAACTATACGCCACCCAATGTGGCGTACAGTCCCAATAAGAATGTCAATAACTCCACTCCTATACCCATTGAGAGCCAACAACCCCGAACTGATCATGCACATGTCTCTTAAACCGTGGGGGAGACACATGAAATTCCCCATCACAATCTAGCCGACTTCGAGCCTTGGCTCGAATATGCCACTGAAGGGCAAGCAGTTGGTGGTATACCCCTACAAAATCCTTTGGAGGGCTCTCAGTGTCACCCACAACCACAACCCTCACATTCCACAGCGGTTAAAAACCCCCATGCTATGGCAGAAATGGGAAAGAGGAAAGGCTCAGGGCCATTGAAGGAGGTAAAGATTATGCCTTTGCTAACCTAGAAGAGTTGTTCCTAGTACCCAATATCATCACCCCTCCCAAGTTCAAGGTGCTGGACTTTGACAAGTACAAGGGGACTACTTGCCCCAAGAACCATCCAAAGATGTATTGTCGGAAGATAAGGGCATACGCAAAGATGAGGAATTGCTAATACATTTCTTCCAAGAAAGTCTTACTGGGGTAGCTGTTACCTGGTACACTAACTTGGAACCTTCCCGAGTCCATACTTGGAAGGACCTAATGGTTGCCTTTGTTAGGCAGTATCAGTACTATTCTGATATGGTTCCAGATAGGATGCAACTACAGAACATGTGCAAAAAGGGAGACGATAACCGTGATGGTAGACACATTATCAGTATTCTACTATGGAAAATGGTGGGCTACACACCTTCAAAGCTTTGAGGATTTGGTCTTCACCAGTGAAAGGATCGATGTGGGTCCGAAAAGAGGCAAATTTGATCATCCTACTAGGACGACTGAGAAAACTGGGGCAAATAAAAAGGGTGAGAAAGAGGGAGAAACCCATGCTGTGACTGCCATTCCTATACAGCCAAGTTTCCCACCAACCCAACAATGTCATTACTCAGCCAATAACCAACCCTCTCCTTACCCACCACCTAGTTATCCACAATGGCCATCCCTAAATCAACCACAAGGTCTGTCTACCGCACTTCCAATGACGAAGACCACCTTTAGCACAAACCAAAAAAACACCAACAAAAAGGAATTTTGCAGCAAAAAGCCTGTAGGGTTCACCCCAAATTCCGTTGTCATATGCTAAACTTGATCCCATATCCACTCAATAATTCAATGGTAGCCATAACCCCAACCAAGGTTCCTCAACCTCCATTTTTCTAAGGATACGACTCGAACGCAACGTGTGCTTATCATGGAGGAGCCCTGGGGCATTCCATTGAGCATTGTATGACCCCGAAGCATAAAGTGTGAACTCTAATTGATACGGGCTAGCTGAAATTTGAGGAGAATCGCTTGTTGAATCCTAACATTGACAAGTGTCGCAACCTACCCTTCGGCGGGAGGGCGACGCGTGACTCGCGGGATGCGTGTTCCACGAAAGGAATACGCGCGGAGTCGCCACCAACGTTTATTTGAGGAAAACGTCAGAAAAACCGGAAAAGACGCGATCTACGAACTTTTAAGTGAAAGGTTCGGGAGTTGTATTTACGCGCGGGGAAGGTATTAGCACCCCACACGTCCGTCACAAGGGACGACAGCCTTTAATCGAATGTGCAAACATGACTTTGATTTTTACGTTCCCTTTTATGTCCTTATATCCTTTATACCCTTTTTATATTTTTTCTCTTTTTGTGGTCGACAAGGGTGTTTCCCTTTGCTCCTACGTATTCCTCAATTGGGATGAGAAAATCAGACCTACGTAGTTCTTTCGGAACAAAGTGTTTGGTTTAAGTTTGTTTTTTGTCTTTTTTGCAAAATATGTTTTTTATTTGAACAAAAGGTCATTTAAGGTGTTGGACCATTAAACGGTCTTTTGATTTTGAAAGGAAAGAAACGTTAAGGCATTGGACCATTAACGATCTCTTGTTTTTGAAAGGAGAGAAACGTTAAGGCATTTGGACCATTAACGATCTCTTGGGGTGGTCGACAAAAGCGGGGCTTTTGCTCCTACGTATCCTCAATTGCGATGAGGAAATCAGACCTACGTAGTTCTTGCAAAAGCGGTAAAGTCACATGTTGATTTTATGCTTTTGAACGGTCCATGTTAACCGATAAAAGCAAAGAGGACCGTTTAAGGCGTTGGACCTTAAAACGGTTTTTAGTGATTTTTCGGAAAAAACTTGATTTGTGAGTTGATTTTAGTCTTAGTTTCACTTTGGTTATTAATCAATTCATTCAAGGAAACTTCCAAAGAAAAACGTCCGATTGATTTTTTTTATTTTATTCAAAGATATTTTGATTATTTTATTATTATTTTACTTTTTTTGGTTTAACTGAGGTTATAGCGTGAACGATCAGTTAGATTTCGTTTTAACAGTGATTAAACGAGATTACAACACAAATGATCGGTTGAAATTCATTTTATCATTTATTAGACGAGAAAACGGCTTAAATAAATGGTTAAAGCACGTTAAAAACGGAAGAAAAGAAAACTGAAAGTAAACGAAATTAAAGTGAAAGTACACAAAACAAGAAATGAATTGAAAGTCTCGGATTCGAAAACTTACCCGTTGAAGAACGAAGAACGAACGAAGAACGGATGAAGAACGGTGAAGAACGACGAAGAACGATGAAGAATTTCCACAGAATCGCTTACGAAAGCGTTACGGAAGTACTTCGACTTGATTTTTCTTCACGAAAACGTGTTTTTTGCCCAAAATAGCCGAAATGCATAGCCAAAGGGATCTTGAACATTTTGAAACAGCTCCCCCCTCCCCTATTTATAGAAAAAAAAGGAGGTGCTTGCCGCCCAAAGACTTAATGAAGAAGATTTCTAAGCGCACCCGAATTACTAAGTTCACCCCCCTTTTCGTATTTTACGGAAAAATTACGGAAGCCTTACGGAACTGTTTTCGAATTTGATTTTCATCTTTTTTCTTTTCCCTTTTACCAATGTTAAGTGGAATATGCTTACCCAAGGTCTTCGGAAATTTTACGGAAGTATTACGGAAGCCGCGGAAGCCCCGAAAACCATTTTTCAAAAACGTGGAGGAGCTTGCCGCCCAGTTGCTTCCTCCTTAAGCAACCCAACTTCCAAAATGTTCTAGAAGGGCCTAGATTTGAATTGCTATTTACACCCCTATCTTGATAAGTTCACCCCCTTACCTTTTTTTGGTGATTCTTTTTTCGTAAAGTTACGGAAACTTACGAATCTCGTAACGATACTTGTTTTCTTTCCGTAATGTTACGGAACCTTGCGGATTACATAATCATCCCCCTTTTGACTTACGGAATGTTACGGAACCTCACTTAATTATGCAACGATGCTTCCATTTGATTTCCGGTGTGGCACGGAAACTTACGGATTGTGCATCAATATATTTTTGGTTTTTCGGCATGTCCTGGAATTTCATAAATTGCCTAATGATGGGTGCCAAGCACCTCACGAGGACCAAAGAATGGTCGCATGTCATCAAGCAAAGGTCCCCGGACGAAATTAGGGTATGACAGTTGCCCCTCTTTACTTGTCTTTTATTGGAGATAAAAGGAAAGTAAAGATAAGATACTAATTTCGTTCCTCTCGATTTGACGAGAGTCGCAGGTGACCATAAAATCTCCACATGCAAATGACTTGTTGTTCCCAAAATTTCACAAATTGCCTAATGATGGATGCCAAGCACCTCACAAGGACCAAAGAATGGTCGCATGTCATCAAGCAAAGGTCCCCGGACGAAAATCAGTGTATGACACTAATTTCGCTCCTCTCGGTTGACGAGAGTCGCGGGTGACCATGAAATTTCCGCATGTAAATGACTTGTTGTTCCCGGAGGAACAACAGGTGCAGAAGACTGTGTCAGCCTCTGCATGCTATCAAGCGTTCTGTCTTACAGATAGCAAAAGAATGTTTATACGGATAACCACTCGGGTATTTCCGCGTATCATCGGGCCCGCCGCCTCTGGATGATACAAGGGTGCAGAATGACCAAACTTGGTCTCTGCTTGTCATCGGGCCCGCCGCCTCTGGATGACAAAAGGGTGCGGATAACCGTAAGGTATCTCCGCGTATCATCGGGCCCGCCGCCTCTGGATGATACAAGGGTGCAGAATGACCAAACTTGGTCTCTGCTTGTCATCGGGCCCGCCGCCTCTGGATGACAAAAGGGTGCGAATAACCGTAAGGTATCTCCGCGTATCATCGGGCCCGCCGCCTCTGGATGATACAAGGGTGCAGAATGACCAAACTTGGTCTCTGCTTGTCATCGGGCCCGCCGCCTCTGGATGACAAAAGGGTGCGAATAACCGTAAGGTATCTCCGCGTATCATCGGGCCCGCCGGCTCTGGATGATACAAGGGTGCAGAATGACCAAACTTGGTCTCTGCTTGTCATCGGGCCCGCCGCCTCTGGATGACAAAAGGGTGCGAATAACCGTAAGGTATCTCCGCGTATCATCGGGCCCGCCGCCTCTGGATGATACAAGGGTGCAGAATGACCAAACTTGGTCTCTGCTTGTCATCGGGCCCGCCGCCTCTGGATGACAAAAGGGTGCGAATAACCGTAAGGTATCTCCGCGTATCATCGGGCCCGCCGCCTCTGGATGATACAAGGGTGCAGAATGACCAAATTTGGTCTCTGCTTGTCATCGGGCCCGCCGCCTCTGGATGACAAAAGGGTGCGGATAACCATAAGGTATCTCCGCGTATCATCGGGCCCGCCGCCTTTGGATGATACAAGGGTGCAGAATGACCAAACTTGGTCTCTGCTTGTCATCGGGCCCGCCGCCTCTGGATGACAAAAGGGTGCGGATAACCGTAAGGTATCTCCGCGTATCATCGGGCCCGCCGCCTCTGGATGACAAAAGGGTGCGGATAACCATAAGGTATCTCCGCGTATCATCGGGCCCGCCGCCTCTGGATGATACAAGGGTGCAGAATGACCAAATTTGGTCTCTGCTTGTCATCGGGCCCGCCGCCTCTGGATGACAAAAGGGTGCGGATAACCATAAGGTATCTCCGCGTATCATCGGGCCCGCCGCCTCTAGATGATACAAGGGTGCAGAATGACCAAACTTGGTCTTTGCTTGTCATCGGGCCCGCCGCCTCTGGATGACAAAAGGGTGCGGATAACCATAAGGTATCTCCGCGTATCATCGGGCCCGCCGTCTCTGGATGATACAAGGGTGTTTTCTCCACTAAAATGCAAACATGCTTTAGCAAAGAGACAAATATTCCAACTGATTTAGAGCAGCATATGCTTTTTTGAGTGAAAAACAATGCGTCTACCGGGGAAGGAGAGTCTGCTGATGAAATCTCCCATAACCATAAATGAGATTTTGGATGTTAGCATTTCGTTTCTAAATGACCATTTAGAGGAAACACTGGGTTCGACAAAAATAGAAGAAATCCACTCAAAGTGTATCAATCTCGCACAGGTAAGTGTTTCATCCTAATTCCGGACCATAGATATGTCATGACTTGACTTTGCAAATTATTTCCTATCAAATCAAAAATTACATGCGTGATCATGGATCAAATAGGACTTCCCTTGGGAATGGGTTCTTTTGGGGAGTTTTTCGGCTTTTGATTATTTTTTTGCCTTTTCCTTTTCTGTTTTGGTTTTGCGCGAGGCGAACAAGTCAGCGACGCACAGGATTTTGGTTGGTAATCAAAGGGAGAAGACCACTTTAGGTCATGGTTTCCTTTTCTTTCTTTTGTTCATTTGGTGACAATTCTGTATTGTTCAGATATTGTCTGGTCAAAAGACCTTTCTGCACATTTCTTCTTTTTTTCTTTCGATCCTTGATCAGGAGCTTTCTTTCCTTCTTCTTCTTCTTCTTTTTTTTTTTTACTTTCTCCCATTCTTTGATTGGGAATTTTCTTTCTTTTCTTTTTGCTTTCTCCCACTCTTTGATTGGGAATTTCCTTTCTTTTCTTTTTTTTCTTTCTCTTTGATTGGAAATTTTCCTTCTTTTCTTTTTTGCTTCCGAGGGTAAGGATTGACATTCTCACCCTGGGTCAAGGTTTATGGTGAGTCAGGATTTTGGCTCAAGGTTTGTAGAATGGCTAGACATGATACATGTCGGGGTTTGGTTTGGCTCAAGGATAAAAGGGATGCCCCACATTATTTCCATGACACAAATGCAAAAATGATGATTTGGAAATTTTATGCAAAACTGGTCATGCATGCACCTATGCGGACACTCAAGTGTCAAATTTTTATGGTCATGTGACGTTAGGGCTCAGGATTCATTTCCTCTATTTTAGTCAACCCAATGTTTCCAAAATATGTTCTTTAATCCATTTGTGCATTCATCCAAGTCCATTTTGGGCGTCCAGGAAAATTTTCACAGCATTCACCCTTCAGGTGTACACACATTTTTTCAAAAACTAGCTATGATCAGCGAATTTTCTTTAAAGAAAAGTTGGAAGTCATCTCTTTTCAAAAGCATGTTGGTTTTTCAGCTAGACAACTTATTTTTCTTTTTTCTCTCTTTTTCCTTTTTTTATTTGTTATTTCTTTTTCTTGTTTGTTTTTGTTTTTTTTTCCTTTTTTTTTCATGAGGTATTTTGCTACCTAAACATGTGTATATTTTTGTGAGGTATTTTTGCTATATACATGCATATCCAAGGTATCTTGCTACCTAAACATACATATATATATTTTGTGAGGTATCTTTTTGCTACGTACATGCATATCTAAGGTATCTTGCTACCTAAACATACATATATATATTTTGTGAAGTGTGTTTTTGTTTACATACATGCATATCTAAGGTATCTTTCTACCTAAACATACATATATATATTTTGTGAAGTATTTTTTTGTTACATACATGCATATCTAAGGTATCTTTCTACCTAAACATACATATATATATTTTGTGAGGTATGACTACCTTCCGAGCTTGCGCTTGTTTTATTTAAATTCCCAGGATCATGAGCAACTAGGTGCGTCCTACTATAAAAAGTGATCAAATAACAAGCATAGATTCAAAAGGTACTAGGTTGCCTCCTAGTAGCGCTTCTTTAACGTCTTGAGCTGGACGCATGATGGCTTGTAGGTCACGGACCTAGTACTTTGCTTACCTTTGGCTTTGGACTTGGTCGCTTATTGGTCGGCCATGGGTCGTAAGCAACGCTCTAACCTTTTTGTGGATGAGCTGAGGTGAACTCTAGAGGTGATGGCGGTGCGTCTGTTGCCCGCTGCCGGCCATCCCCAGGTTGCTGTGGTGTTTCGCCCTGCGCCTGCCTGGAGACGCAGTACTTCTTGATGAAAGCTCGATTAGTAGGGGGCCTGATGCCCTTGCTGGAGGTGACAGGTACTCTGTAGAACTGACAGAGACCCGTAATTAGAGCTTGACAACTCCAAGACCCTGTTGGACTTATTCGGGTCCACTGGGTGTCTTGCAGGCGCGATCCCTGCAAACAATAGATGAAATCAGAAATCAGTTGAGCGATGTGCATACTTACCTATGATGACGTGACCTTGCCGGGGGGGTACGGGCACCCTGTAGGACTGATAGAGGCCCGTAACCAGAGCAGAAAACCCCAGGGCCCTGTTTCACTTTTTCGGGTCCACTGGGTGTCTTTGTGGGTGCGATCCCTGCAAACAATAGATGGTATCAGAAATCAGTTGAACCATATGCATACTTACCCACGTCGGGACGACACAGACCAACTGATACTTTTGCAGGGGGAGATTGGCAATGCGGTCGCTGGGCAGAATGTTGCTAAGTAGCAATGTCATCTATATCTGTGTAAGAGTGGTCATGTTGGTGCGCATGATCCGCACTCGTCTCTTTGCAGCGGCACGGGTGAAATCTTGCCCCGGTATGCATAGTAGCTGTGTGATAGCCTCCCTCTCTGGTTGTGCTCGCACAGTTGGCCCTCCTCCAATATCAAGGGGTGGCCCAGGAACCGTTAAAAGGAAACTACTGGTCCCTTAACCGGGAGTGCAACTCTTGGTTAAGCATTTAAGGATAGAGGACCTTAAATTCTCTTAAGGTGCGGATGTGGAGCACACTGAAAATGAGGACACGTAGCCCTCTAAAGGTGAGGGCATGCAACCCTCTCAAGGCGAGGATGTATAGTCCTCTGGAGGTGAGGGCGTGCAGCCCTCTGTTGGCGAGGACGTGTAGCCCACTCAAGGCGAGGACATGTAGTCCTCTGGAGGTGAGGGCGTGCAGCCCTCCGATGGTGAGGACGTGTAGTCCTCTCAAGGCGAGGACGTGTAGTCCTCTCAACGGTGAGGGTAACTAGTACCCAAGGGTCCACCCTTATGAGAAAGCAAGAGATCGACTCATCGAGAGAGCCGGTCATCCCAAATTCAAAAGATTTGGACATTTAGATGTAGGGAATCTATGTAGTTAACATGATTTTGAGGGATGCAAATGCATGCAACCTTTGTTGTGAAATTTGGGTAAATGCAGACTTTATATGAAACAATGCAATGTAATGGAAAGTTGTACAATGTTCATGGCATTCTTTCCCTATTTTGTGATTTTGATTTTGATTTGATTTTTTTTTTTTTTTTGGAAAACACAGATTGACTGCCTTTTTGAAAAAGGTGATAATTCATGCAACCTCATCCTATCTTTTTGCAAATCTCTTCGGGAACTCCCTCAGAGTGTATGTTCTTTTTGATTTAGTCACTTGACCGTTTTGGAGTGACGGGAATGGAGTCGTTTGATAATTAATCAATCTATTGAAATTCCAGGGCTTGTCCCCCTTTTTTTTGTTAAAAACCTCGATGGGTGAGAACTTTTGATCGGCCCCTATGTTCACTTGAGGCTCATGAACGGTGCCCCTCATTGCCCCAGTGTAAGGCTTTGAGGTACCAATCGTTGTCTTTCGTCATGACCTTGTAGGAGGGAACCTATTGGGTGAGAACTTCTAATCTGCCCCTAGGTTCGCTTGAGGTTTTTGCATGGTGCCTTTCGTTGCCCCAGTGTAGGGCTTAGAGGTACCAAGTGTTGTCTTGTTTTCACGACCTCGTAGTGAGGAAGAAAGAAAGAAGCAGTTGATTCTTGCAAAAAGAATTTTCCAAGGACGAGAAATAATTGAAGGATCTTTCAGTTGATGGATTAAGTCAAATGACTCCTATGTAGAAGCAAGATGTTTTGATGTCTTGATGATGCTAAAGGATCAAGTGCTTCTAAGTTTTATTCAAGACAAGAATCCAAGAAAGTCAAGATATATGATCAAGTTGATTTCTAGAATCTTTTGGAAGAAGTTTCCAAATTGAAAAAACAAAAGGTTTGACCAAAGAATTCTATCATTTCAAATTGAGATTTGCTCTCCGGTAATCGATTACCAGCAGCTGAAAATGTTTATAACAGTCACTAGAAATTTGAATTCAAAATTTATAATGTGTAATCGATTACACATGGATGGTAATTGATTACCAGCAATTTATTCAAATTTTAAAGCCTGTGATCTATTACACAAGTCTTGTAATCGATTACCAGAGGAGATTTTCAGAAAATAATTTCCAAGAGTCACATCTATTCAAATGGTTTATGAATGGCCATCAAAGGTGACTTGGAAACACGAATTTAAAGAGAGTTTTCATTGCCCACAAAGTTTATCCTCTCAAAAGATTAAGAGTTTTTCTGAACTGAACTGTCTTATCCTCTCAAAAAGATTCCTTGGTCAACCACTTGCATATTCAATAAGGAATTTTGATTGGTCTTCATTGTACAATCTATCCCTTTTAAGAGAGATTTCTTCTTCTCTTCTTCTTACTTCTGAAAAGGGATTAAGAGACTGAGAGTCTCTTATTGTAGAGGATTCTTGAACACAAGGGAAGGGTTGTCCCTGTGTGGTTCAGACTTTGTAAAAGGAGTTTTACAAAGAGAGTGGAAAATCTCAAGTGGGTTTCTTGAGGACTGGACGTAGGCGCGGGAAGTGGCCGAACCAGTATAAATCAAGTTTGCATTCCTCTCTTCCTTTAAACTTCTTTTATTGCTATTTATCTTTTGCTTTAAAGAAGTTTATTTTGATTTGTCTTTTGAGTAATTCATGTTAAGGGTGCATTGTTAATCCAAAAAGAAAGAGTGATAGTTCAATTGGGGAATAGTCTTTGCATCTTAATTCAACCCCCCTTTTTCTTAAGGTAACTGAGGCCATTTGTCCAACATCCTATTCTTGACAACTCGCTTCTCTAAGAAGACAAACTTTCTGGAATGATAAAATGAAGTCACATGAACGTCTATAGTTTTACTTGAAAACACAGTCAATCAAATGCCTTTTTATTTTTTTTTTATTTTGAAACTTATTTGTTTTGAACTTTACTCGTTGTTTTACGGCACCCCCACCAACATGCAAGACGAGTAATCTCTGATTGAACAGTCTTGGAAGTCAACACTCAGGAGCGCAGGTCGCTTGAGCAAATAGACCAATGGCTTGCACCCACATTCCGGTGAAAGTTGAATAAGCAAACATGCGTTTGTGAGAGGATGAGGGACAAGGATGTCCATTTTATCCATATCATTTAGCATTGTAACTGTGGTTTATAATAATGGCATAAACTTGAAAATCCTGATGAGTCATAACAACAGCTTCCAGAATTGCCCCATGTATGGTGTTGCTTGTCAATGTTATGAATCAACAAGCGATTCTCCTCAAATTTCAGCCAGCCCGTATCAATTAGACTTCACACTTTATGCTTCGGGGTCATACAATGCTCAATGGAATGCCCCAGGGCTCCTCCACGATAAGCACACGTTGCGTTCGAGTCGTATCCTTAGAAAAATGGAGGTTGAGGAACCTTGGTTGGGGTTATGGCTACCATTGAATTATTGAGTGGATATGGGATCAAGTTTAGCATATGACAACGGAATTTGGGGTGAACCCTACAGGCTTTTTGCTGCAAAATTCCTTTTTGTTGGTGTTTTTTTGGTTTGTGCTAAAGGTGGTCTTCTTCATTGGAAGTGCGGTAGACAGGCTTTGTGGTTGATTTAGGGATGGCCTTTGTGGATAACTGGGTGGTGGGTAAGGAGGAGGTTTGTTATTGACTGAGTAATGACATTGTTGGGTTTGGTGGGAAACTTGGCCGTATAGGAATGGCAGTCACAGCATGGGTTTCTCCCTCTTTCTCACCCTCTTCATTTGCCCCAGTTTTCTCAGTCGTCCTAGTAGGATGATCAAATTTGCCTCTTTTCGGACCCACATCGATCCTTTCACTGGCGAAGACCAAATCCGCAAAGCTTTGAGGGTGCGTAGCCCACCATCTTTTCATAGTAGAGTATCGATAATGTGTCTACCATCACGATCATCGTCTCCCTTTCCATCATTGGGGGTACCACCTGGGCCGCCAGATCCCTCCACCTTTTGGGCGTGTTCTTTGAAAGATCCGTCCCCCTTTTTGCAAATGTTCTGTAGTTGCATCCTATCCGGAACCATATCAAAATTGTACTGATACTGCCTAACAAAGGCAACCATTAGGTCCTTCCAAGAATGGACTCGGGAAGATTCCAAGTTAATGTACCAGGTAACAGCTACCCCAGTAAGACTTTCTTGGAAGGAATGTATTAGCAATTCCTCATCTTTTGCGTATTCCCCCATCTTCTGACAATACATCTTTAGATGGTTCTTGGGACAAGTAGTCCCCTTGTACTTGTCAAGGTCCAGCACCTTGAACTTGGGAGGGGTGATGATATTGGGTTCTAGGAACAACTCTTTTAGGTTAGCAAAGGCATAATCTTCACCTCCTTCAATGGCCCTGAGCCTTTCCTCTAGATGATCCAACTTTCCCATTTCTGCCATAGCATGAGGGTTTTTAACCGCTGTGGAACGTGAGGGTTGTGGTTGTGGATGATATTGAGGGCCCTCCAAAGTGTTTTGCAGGGGTATACCACCAACTGCTTGCCCTTCAGCAGCATATTCGAGGCAAGGCTCGAAGTTGGCTAGATCGTGGTGGGGAATTTCATGTGTCTCCTCCATGGGTCGAGAGACATGTGCATGATCAGATTGAGGTTGTTAGCTCTTAATGAGTATGGGAGTGGAGTTATTGACATCCTCATTGGGAATGTACACCACATTGGGTGGTGTATAGTTTGGGAGGCAAACCATATGGCGGGAAGGCATGCTTGTTTTGAATTTGCACATCATGGGGTCATCCGTACTTCCCAAATCTTTGCCTACCATATTTGAGGTTGGATGATTCATTTGCTTGAGGCCAGATGGGAGCATCGGGTTCACCTTAGCGACAGCGCTAGTAGCGGCAACTATAACCGCATTGGCTTCCATTATCTTCTTCATGCTCATCATGGCCTCCATCATTGTGGCCATTTGCTCTTTCATGGCCTCCATGTCGGCCTTCATCTTCTCTTGTATCTCCTCTACTTCACCCATTACTCTAGCTCTAGCACAAGTTCGGTGAGGACGCCGTAAAGCATGTTTTTTTTTTTATAACAATGATTAAGTTCATTTTATTTTATTTTATTTTATTTTTCAAGGAAAGAATGCAATGAGCAATGCAACCAATGAAAAGCATGGATGTATGCGAATGATGTACAGTTGAAGTATTGTGAATTTTTACGCAGGATATGGGGTTGAATCAATTTAGATTTTCAACATGGTCCATGACATCTTTGTCAAGGTGAAACTGGAAGTAACAAGGACATCAACAATCCTAAATATGTTTGGCAGTAGACGAAGCAGTGATGTGACTCGATTCATCTTTTGCCCCAATTTTGCAAGACGGTTACTTCCATATTTCAACTTGACTTGATGAACCTTTTTGTAAAAGCATGAGCTTGGTTCAACCCCGTATCCCAGGGAATGGCAATTTTGATCGCCAATACTTCAACAACGTTTCATAGGGATGAAAGACTCGAGAATATGCATGCTATGCATGGAAAATGTAATTATGAGATTGAGATGCCCGAAGAAACACCCTTTCTTAGTTAAACATGCATCAGGTACCATGTTCAATCATTTTGTTTTTAAGTGAGATGGGTTTATGATCCCAACATGGTTGGCTCATGGTACCGAATATATGCAACTAAGAATGCAGCGTGAATTTTCGTACTTCCCTTTTTTTTTGTTTTTGTTTTGTAGAGGAAAATACAAGGATCATGTATGAGCAAACAAAAAGTATGTTGAACGCATATGATGATGCAATGACTCATGCAAAATGTGAGGCTGGAATATGATAACGGACAAATGCAGGAACGATATGTTCATTATGATATTATGAAGAGATGCTTATGCGATGCATGATATGAATGCATTTTACGGACACGAGAGCCCGGAAAATTATCTCTTCTTACTTGCGCATTTGGGGGCGCAGTGCCCCATGTGTACAATTAAGAAGGTGATATGGACCTTCCGGCTTCCCGTGACAAAGGACGAGACCAACATACAATGCATGCTAGAGATAAAATGTGGGAGTGACTTGATTCGCACTGATTTTTGGAGTAAAAACGTGGGATAAACTCATTTTTTTCAAAAAGTTATAACTAGTCAAGATCTGAGCGACAATACAAACTTCCTAGCGGTTTCTAATCATATGGTCCATTAAGTCTATCATATGCTGACAATAGCTGAGAAATCCGTGGATCTCCTCGGGGGCGGAGTAGGTGTCTGCCACTGCTTTGGCCTTGGCTAGCAATCGGGGAAGTTCTTGACTCCTGTTCAAAGTAAGAGCAAATCAGTCCATCCACATTGTTGCCTCTTGGTGCAATGAATCAATTACCCTTTCCCTTTTCGACGCACGAGCGGTGACCTTGTAGCGGATAGACGGGCCTACCTTCTTGGAGAAAAAAGGTGTGAAACCAGCCACACATAGAGAGCCAGTGCACAACAAACAATTCTTGCGCTGCTCTTTTCACATCCCCGGTCGAACGTGTCATACATGGCCAAAATGGCGACGACCGGGCTTTCCTTGCCATGATGAAAGGCGAGGAAAGCGTCAATCGCTGCTAGGTCCACTAACCCTTCCATATTCGGAAAGAGGACAACTCCAAAGATAAAAAATGCCAAGATGTCAATAAAAGAAAGCCCATTCGCCTTGATTTTCCAAGGCCTTTGCCCTTTCCTCCAAACACTTCCTTGGTACTCCGACTACTCCATTTCTGTTTTGCTTTAGACGTTCCAACTCTTGTGCTGAGATTTTCACTACCTTGGCAACTCTTGTCGTGGAGGGATAGAACCCAAAGAAAAGATATGGCTTCCTTCCTCCCAGTTGGCATCCCAGGATTTCTTCCAACTCTTTCACAGTCGGCACTAGCTGGAAGTCCTCAAATGTGAAGCACCTTAGGGGCTGGTCATAATACTGGGAAAGGGATGCAATCGGTTCCATGGAGACTTCTACCCTAGCTAGGTCCCAAATCTTACCATAGGCTTTGCGGAAGGCTTACCGTTGAAGTTGACCCATTAATTGCCCCAACTCTCCTAAACTAGTGACCTCTAAGCTCTTGATTTTGACTTGATAGAACCTCTTTTTAAGCGAAGGCTTTTGACTTGATCCCATGTTTTACTAAAGTGAAATAAAATCTAGTGCGAATCAAAACTCTGACATCTATCATGGGTGGAATGGATGAATGCATGAAGAAATGCATATGACACAGATGCAATTTACGAATACGGGAGCCCGAGAAACTATCTCCTTCTTAGATACAACGTCTAGGGGTAGCAAAGTGCCCCAACGTATGTATTTAAAATGGTGACACGGACCCTTCGTTGGTTTGTTTACAGAGGGGATCAAGACAGAACCCATGTGCGATGCATATGCGAAAGGCAGTGTGAATATAAGTAAAAGGGTATATGACACTTATGCATGGCAGTGTGAAAAATGGCACGCAGCGTGTTTGCTCCGTGCCCCTATTTAAGGGACCTATAAGGGAGAGAGCTAACTAGGCTTTTAGTGATAACCCCCAAGGTAGTCATATCTCTCTTGATGGTTTCTAGAGGTATCATCCCCTTCGAAGAACATACTGCAGCAGTAGGGACTACTAGCAACAATATGTTTTCAAAGAGAAAAACTCTAGATGAGGGTTCACTGTAATCAAGCAAGTCGGAGACCTAGCATGATCACGGATTCACCTCCACTCCTTATGTTCCCACGAACCCGGGTATAGGGCCCTTTTTCAACTCACCGTGTGTGCAAATAGTGTTAGTGTTTGTGTGCATCAAATGAATAAATATTTACCTCATGCATACAAAAAATGCACTAAAAGCATCAAAGAGTTATATATACAAGAACATAATGAAGGAAAACCAACAAAGGAGTAAGTCACGGTAAAACATTGCACAAGATTAAATGGCCTAACTCTCTAAAAACAGTCCCCAGTGGAGTCGCCAACTGTCGCAACCTACCCTTCGGCGGGAGGGCGACGCGTGACTCGCGGGATGCGTGTTCCACGAAAGGAATACGCGCGGAGTCGCCACCAACGTTTATTTGAGGAAAACGTCAGAAAAACCAGAAAAGACGCGATCTACGAACTTTTAAGTGAAAGGTTCGGGAGTTGTATTTACGCGCGGGGAAGGTATTAGCACCCCACACGTCCGTCACAAGGGACGACAGCCTTTAATCGAATGTGCAAACATGACTTTGATTTTTACGTTCCCTTTTATGTCCTTATATCCTTTATACCCTTTTTATATTTTTTCTCTTTTTGTGGTCGACAAGGGTGTTTCCCTTTGCTCCTACGTATTCCTCAATTGGGATGAGAAAATCAGACCTACGTAGTTCTTTCGGAACAAAGTGTTTGGTTTAAGTTTGTTTTTTGTCTTTTTTGCAAAATATGTTTTTTATTTGAACAAAAGGTCATTTAAGGTGTTGGACCATTAAACGGTCTTTTGATTTTGAAAGGAGAGAAACGTTAAGGCATTGGACCATTAATGATCTCTTGTTTTTGAAAGGAGAGAAACGTTAAGGCATTTGGACCATTAACGATCTCTTGGGGTGGTCGACAAAAGCGGGGCTTTTGCTCCTACGTATCCTCAATTGCGATGAGGAAATCAGACCTACGTAGTTCTTGCAAAAGCGGTAAAGTCACATGTTGATTTTATGCTTTTGAACGGTCCATGTTAACCGATAAAAGCAAAGAGGACCGTTTAAGGCGTTGGACCTTAAAACGGTTTTTAGTGATTTTTCGGAAAAAACTTGATTTGTGAGTTGATTTTAGTCTTAGTTTCACTTTGGTTATTAATCAATTCATTCAAGGAAACTTCCAAAGAAAAACGTCCGATTGATTTTTTTTATTTTATTCAAAGATATTTTGATTATTTTATTATTATTTTACTTTTTTTGGTTTAACTGAGGTTATAGCGTGAACGATCAGTTAGATTTCGTTTTAACAGTGATTAAACGAGATTACAACACAAATGATCGGTTGAAATTCATTTTATCATTTATTAGACGAGAAAACGGCTTAAATAAATGGTTAAAGCACGTTAAAAACGGAAGAAAAGAAAACTGAAAGTAAACGAAATTAAAGTGAAAGTACACAAAACAAGAAATGAATTGAAAGTCTCGGATTCGAAAACTTACCCGTTGAAGAACGAAGAACGGATGAAGAACGGTGAAGAACGACGAAGAACGATGAAGAATTTCCACAGAATCGCTTACGAAAGCGTTACGGAAGTACTTCGACTTGATTTTTCTTCACGAAAACGTGTTTTTTGCCCAAAATAGCCGAAATGCATAGCCAAAGGGATCTTGAACATTTTGAAACAGCTCCCCCCTCCCCTATTTATAGAAAAAAAAGGAGGTGCTTGCCGCCCAAAGACTTAATGAAGAAGATTTCTAAGCGCACCCGAATTACTAAGTTCACCCCCCTTTTCGTATTTTACGGAAAAATTACGGAAGCCTTACGGAACTGTTTTCGAATTTGATTTTCATCTTTTTTCTTTTCCCTTTTACCAATGTTAAGTGGAATATGCTTACCCAAGGTTTTCGGAAATTTTACGGAAGTATTACGGAAGCCGCGGAAGCCCCGAAAACCATTTTTCAAAAACGTGGAGGAGCTTGCCGCCCAGTTGCTTCCTCCTTAAGCAACCCAACTTCCAAAATGTTCTAGAAGGGCCTAGATTTGAATTGCTATTTACACCCCTATCTTGATAAGTTCACCCCCTTACCTTTTTTTGGTGATTCTTTTTTCGTAAAGTTACGGAAACTTACGAATCTCGTAACGATACTTGTTTTCTTTCCGTAATGTTACGGAACCTTGCGGATTACATAATCATCCCCCTTTTGACTTACGGAATGTTACGGAACCTCACTTAATTATGCAACGATGCTTCCATTTGATTTCCGGTGTGGCACGGAAACTTACGGATTGTGCATCAATATATTTTTGGTTTTTCGGCATGTCCTGGAATTTCATAAATTGCCTAATGATGGGTGCCAAGCACCTCACGAGGACCAAAGAATGGTCGCATGTCATCAAGCAAAGGTCCCCGGACGAAATTAGGGTATGACAACAAGCAACACCATACATGGGGCAATTCTGGAAGCTGTTGTTATGACTCATCAGGATTTTCAAGTTTATGCCATCATTGTAAACCACAGTTACAATGTTAAATGAAATGGATAAAGTTGATATCTTTGTCCCTCATCCTCTCACAAACGCATGTTTGCTTATTCAACTTTCACTGGAATGTGGGTGCAAGCCATTGGTCTGTTTGCTCAAGCGACCTGCGCTCCTAAGTGTTGACTTCTAAGACTGTTCAATCAGAGGTTACTCGTCTTGCACGTTGGCGGGGCTGCCGTAGAACAACAAAAAAAAAGTTCAAAACAAATAATTTCAGAAATAAAAATAAAAAAAAAATAAAAAAAAAATAAAAAAAGGTTCAAAAGAAAAAGAGAAAAGCATTTGGTTGACTGTGTTTTCAAGACATTCATGTGACCTCATTATATCATTCCGGAAAGTTTGTCTTCTTAGAGAAGCGAGTTGTCAAGAATAGGATGTTGGACAAATGGCCTCAGTTATCTTAAAAAAGGGGTGGTTGAATTAAGATGCAAAGACTATTCCCCAATTGAACTATCACTCTTTCTTTTTGGATTAACAATGCACCCTTAACATGAATTACTCAAAAGACAAATCAAAATAAACTTCTTTAAAGCAAAAGATAAATAGCAATAAAAGAAGTTTAAAGGAAGAGAGGAATGCAAACTTGATTTATACTGGTTCGGCCACTTCCCGTGCCTACGTCCAGTCCTCAAGCAACCCACTTGAGATTTTCCAACTACACAGGGATAACCCTTCCCTTGTGTTCAGGAATCCTCTACAACGAGAGACCCACGATCTCTTAATCCCTTTTCAAAAATAAGAAGAAGAGAAGAAGAGATCTCTCTTAAAAGAGATAGATTGCACAATGAAGATCAATCAAAATTCCTTATCGAATATGCAAGTGGTTGACCAAGGAATCTTTTTGAGAAGATAAGACATTTCAGTTCAGAAAAACTCTCTTAATCTTTTGAGAGGATAAAACCATTTTGGGCAATGAAAACTCTCTTTAAAACATTTGAATGGTCGTTCATAAAACATTTGAATAGATATGTCTCTTGGAAATTATTTTCTGAAAATCCCCTCTGGTAATCAATTACAAGACTTATGTAATCGATTACAGGTTTTAAAAATTTGAATTAAAACATTTTCAACTGCTGGTAATCGATTACCAGAGAGCAAATATCAATTTGAAATGATAGAATTCTTTGGTCAAACCTTTTGTTTGTTTTCAATTTGGAAACTTCTTCCTAAAGATTCTAAGAGATCAAACTTGATCATATATCTTGATTTTCTTGGATTCTTGTCTTGAATAAAACTTAGAAGCACTTGATCCTTTAGCATCATCAAGACATCAAAACATCTTGCTTCTACATAGGAGTCATTTTACTTAATCCATCAACTGAAAGATTCTTCAATTATTTCTCGAATCAACTCCTTCTTTCATTCTTCCTCACTACGAGGTCGTGAAAACAAGACAACAATTGGTACCTCTAAGCCCTACACTGGGGCAACGAAAGGCACCATGCAAAAACCTCAAGCGAACCTAGGGGTAGATTAGAAGTTTTCACCCAATAGGTTCCCAGCTACAAGGTCATGACGAAAGATAACAATTGGTACCTCAAAGCCTTACACTGGGGCAATGAGGGGCATCGTGCATGAGCCTCAAGTGAACATAGGGGCAGATCAAAAGTTCTCACCTGTCGATGTTTTTAAACAAAAAAGGGGGGACAACCCTAGGATTTCAATAGATTGATTAAACGTCAAACAGCTCTATTGCCATCACTCCAAAATGGTCAAGTGACTAAATTAAACAGAACACACACTCTGAGGGAGTTCTCGGAGAGATTTGCAAAAGATAGGATAAGGTTGCATGGATTATCACCTTTTTCAAAAGGACAGTCAATCTGTGTTTTCCAAAAAAAATCAAATCAAAATCAAAATCACAAAATAGGGAAAGAATGTCATGAACATTGTACAACTTTCCATTACATTGCATTGTTTCATATAAAGTCCGCATTTACCCAAATTTCACAACAAAGGTTGCATGCATTTGCATCCCTCAAAATCATGTTAACTACATAGATTTCCTACATCTAAATGTCCAAATCTTTTGGATTTAGGATGACCGATCCTCTCGATGAGTCGATCTCTTGCTTTCTCATAAGGGTGAACCCTTGGGTACTAGTACCCTCACCTTTAGAGGACTACACGTCCTCCCCTTGAGAGGGCTACCCGCCCTCGCCTTGGGTACTAGTTACCCTCACCTTCAGAGGGCTACACGCCCTCGCCATCAGAGGACTGCATGTCCTCACCTTTAGAGGACTACACGCCCTCGCCATCAGAGGACTGCATGTCCTCACCTTCATAGGGCTACACGCCCTCACCTTTAGAGGACTACACGTCCTCGCCAATAGAGGGCTGCACGCCCTCACCTTCAGAGGGCTACATGCCCTCGCCATCAGAGGACTGCATGTCCTCACCTTCAGAGGGCTACACGCCCTCGCCATCAGAGGACTGCATGTCCTCACCTTCAGAGGGCTACACGCCCTCGCCATCAGAGGACTGCATGTCCTCACCTTTGTAGGGCTACACGCCCTCACCTTGAGAGGACTACACGTCCTCGCCAATAGAGGGCTGCACGCCCTCACCTTGAGAGGACTACACGTCTTTACCAACAGAGGGCTGCACGCCCTCACCTTGAGAGGACTACACGTCCTCACCAACAGAGGGCTGCACGCCCTCACCTTGAGAGGACTACACGTCCTCGCCAACAGAGGGCTGCACGCCTTCACCTCCAGAGGACTACACATCCTTGGCTTGAGAGGGCTGCATGCCTTCACCTTTAGAGGGCTACGTGTCCTCATTTTCAGTGTGCTCCACATCTGCACCTTAAGAGAATTTAAGGTCATCTGTCCTTAAATGCTTAACCGAGACTTGCACTCCCGGTTAAGGGACCAGTAGTTTCCTTTTAACGGTTCTTGGGCCACCCCCTGATATTGGAGGAGGGCCAACTGTGCGAGCACAACCAGAGAGGGAGGCTATCACGCGGCTACTATACATACCGGGGCAAGATTTCACCCGTGCCGCTGCGAAGAGACGAGTGCGGATCATGCGCACCAACATGACCACTCTTACACAGATATAGATGACATTGCTAGTTAGCAATATTCTGCCCAGCGACCGCAATGCCAATCTCCCCCTGCAAAAGTATCAGTTGGTCTGTGTCGTCCCGACATGGGTAGGTATGCATTATTTCCAACTAATTTCTAATGCCATCTACTATTTGTAGGGATCGCACCCACAAGACACCCAGTGGACCTGGAAAAGTCCAACAGGGCCCTGGGGTTTCCAGCTCTGGTTACGGGCCTCTATCAGTCCTACAGGGTGCCCGTACCCCCCCGGCAAGGTCACGTCATCATAGGTAAGTATGCACATCGCTCAACTGATTTCTGATTTCATCTATTGTTTGTAGGGATCGCGCCTGCAAGACACCCAGTGGACCCGAAGAAATCCAACAGGGTCTTGGAGTTGTCAAGCTCTAATTACGGGTCTCTGTCAGTTCTACGGAGTACCTGTCACCTCCAGCAAGGGCATCAGGCCCCCCTACCAATCGAGCTTTCATCAAGAAGTGCTGCGCCCCCAGGCAGGCGCAGGGCGAAACACCACAACAGCATTGGGATGGCCGGCAGCAGGCAACAGACGCACCGCCATCACCTCTAGAGTTCACCTCTGCTCATCCACAAAAAGGTTTGAGTATTGCCTACACAACATGGCCGACCAATAGGCGACCAAGTCCAAAGCCAAATGTAAGCAAAGTACTAGGTCAGTGACCGACAAGTCATAAGGCGTCCAGCTCAAGACGTTAAAGAAGCGCTACTAGGTGGCAACCTAGTACCTTTTGAATCTATGCTTGTTATTTGATCACTTTTTATAGTAGGACGCACCTAGTTGCTCATGATCCTGGGAATTTAAATAAAACGAGCACAAGCTCGAAAGGTAGTCATACCTTACAAAATATATATATGTATGTTTAGGTAGAAAGATACCTTAGATATGCATGTATGTAACAAAAAAATACTTCACAAAATATATATATGTATGTTTAGGTAGAAAGATACCTTAGATATGCATGTATGTAAACAAAAACACACTTCACAAAATATATATATATGTATGTTTAGGTAGAAAGATACCTTGGATATGCATGTATACAGCAAAAATACCTTACAAAACATATATATGTATGTTTAGGTAGCAAGATACCTTGGATATGCATGTATATAGCAAAAATACCTCACAAAAATATACACATGTTTAGGTAGCAAAATACCTCATGAAAAACAAAAAGGGAAAAAAAACAAACAAGAAAAAGAAATAAACAAATGATAATGATAAAAAAAAAAGAAGGAGAAAAAAGAAAATAAGTTGTCTAGCTGAAAAACCAACATGCTTTTGAAAAGAGATGACTTCCAACTTTTCTTTGAAAAAATTCATTGATCATAACCAATTTTTGAAAAAAATGTGTATACACCTGAAGGGCGAATGCTGTGAAAATTTTCCCGGACGCCCAAAATGGACTTGGATGAATGCACAAATTGATAGAAGAACATATTTTGGAAACATTGGGTTGACTAAAATAGAGGAAATGAATCCTGAGCCCTAGCATCACATGACCATAAAAATTTGACACTTGAGTGTCCGCATAGGTGCATGCATGACCAGTTTTGCATAAAATTTCCAAATCATCATTTTTGCATTTGTGTCATGGAAATAATGTGGGGCACCCCTTTTATCCTTGAGCCAAACCAAACCCCGACATGTATCATGTCTAGCCATTCTACAAGTCTTGAGCCAAAATCTTGACTCACCATAAACCTTGATCCAGGGTGAGAATGTCAATTCTTACCCTCGGAGGCAAAAAGAAGGAAAGGAAATTTCCAATCAAAGAAAGAAAAAAAGAGGGAAGGAAATTTCCAATCAAAGAAAGAAAAAAAGAGGAAAGGAAATTTCCAATCAAAGAGAAAGAAAAGAAGAGCAAAGGAAATTCCCAATCAAAGAGTGGGAGAAAGAAAAAAGAAAAGAAAGAAAAGTCCCAACCAAAGAATGGGAGAAAGTAAAAAAGAAGGAAAGAAAGTTCCTGATCAAGGAAACTAGAAGAAATATGCAGAAAGGTCTTTTTGACCAGACAATATCTGAACAATACAGAATTGTCACCAAATGAACAAAAGAAAGAAAAGGAAACCATAACCTAAAAGTGGTCTTCTCCCTTTGATTACCAACCAAAATCCTGTGCGTCGGTGACTTGTTCGCCTCGCGTCAAACAAAAACAGAAAAAGAAAAAAGCCAACAAAAAAATCAAAAGCCAAAAACACACAAAAGCCGAAAAACCCACTAAAAGAATCCATTCCCAAGGGAAGTCCTATTGATCCATGATCACGCATGTAATTTTTGATTTGATAGGAAATAATTTGCAAAGTCAAGTCATGACATATCTATGGTTCGGAATTAGGATGAAACACTTACCTGTGCAAGATTGATACACTTTGAGTGGATTTCTTCTATTTTTGTCGAACCCAGTGTTTCCTCTAAATGGTCATTTAGAAACGAAATGCTAACATCCAAATCTCATTTATGGTTATGGGGGATTCCATCAGCAGACTCTCCTTCCCTGGTAGACACATTGTTTGTCACTCAAAAAGGCATATGCTGCTCTAATCAGTTGGAATATTTGTCTCTTTACTAAAGCATGTTTGCATTTTTAGTGAAGAAAACACCGAGACTTTTTCAAGTCTCACAAGTTATCCAGAACTACGTAGGTCTGAGTTCCTCATTGGAGGATACGTAGGAGCAAGAGCCTCGCTTTTGTCGACCGCACCGCTTTTTGTTACCATGATCCAAGAGCTGGTAGCCCGCGGAGATACCTTACGGTTATCCGCACCTCGTCATTCAGTGACCCCAAGTGTGATTGATGAGCAGAGGCCAATGTGGTCATCTGCGCCCTTTCCGGAGATGTCAGCATCTTCCAGTGGAGACTTTCTCAAGTCTCACAAGTTATCTAGAACTACGTAGGTCTGAGTTCCTCATTGGAGGATACGTAGGAGCAAGAGCCTTGCTTTTGTCGGCCGCCCCATAATCTTTGTCATACTGACCCTGAGGTCATGTGACATGCACCCTTGTGTCATCCAGAGGCGGCGGGCCCGATGAAACGCGGAGATACCTTACGGTTATCCGCACCCTTTTGTCATCTAGAGGCGGCGGCCCCGATGACAAGCAGAGACAAAATTTGGTCATTCTGCACCCTTGTGTCATCCAGAGGCGGCGGGCCCGATGATACGCGGAGATACCTTACGGTTATCCGCACCCTTGTGTCATCCAGAGGCGGCGGGCCCGATGATACGCGGAGATACCTTACGGTTATCCGCACCCTTTTGTCATCCAGAGGCGGCGGGCCCGATGACAAGCAGAGAAAAAATTTGGTCATTTTGCACCCTTGTGTCATCTAGAGGCGGCGGGCCCGATGACAAGCAGAGACAAAATTTGGTCATTCTGCATCCTTGTGTCATCCAGAGGCGGCGGGCCCGATGATACACGGAGATACCTTACGGTTATCCACACCCTTGTGTCATCCAGAGGCGACGGGCCCGATGATACGCGGAAATACCCGAGTGGTTATCCGTATAAACATTCTTTTGCTATCTGTAAGACAGAACGCTTGATAGCATGCAGAGACTGACATAGTCTTCTGCACCTTTTGTTCCTCCGGGAACAACAAGTCATTTACATGCGGAAATTTTATGGTCACCCGCGACTCTCGTCAACCGAGAGGAGCGAAATTAGTGTCATACACTAATTTTCGTCCGGGGACCTTTGCTTGATGACATGCGACCTTTCTTTGGTCCTTGTGAGGTGCTTGGCACCCATCATTAGGCAATTTGTGAAATTCCGGGAACAACAAGTCATTTACATGCGGAAATTTTATGGTCACCCGCGACTCTCGTCAACCGAGAGGAGCGAAATTAGTGTCATACACTAATTTTCGTCCGGGGACCTTTGCTTGATGACATGCGACCTTTCTTTGGTCCTTGTGAGGTGCTTGGCACCCATCATTAGGAAATTTGTGAAATTCCGGGAACGACAAGTCATTTACATGCGGAAATTTTATGGTCACCCGCGACTCTCGTCAACCGAGAGGAGCGAAATTAGTGTCATACACTAATTTTCGTCCGGGGACCTTTGCTTGATGACATGTGACCTTTCTTTGGTCCTTGTGAGGTGTTTGGCACCCATCATTAGGCAATTTGTGAAATTCCGGGAACGACAAGTCATTTACATGCATAAATTTTATGGTCACCCGCGACTCTCGTCAACCGAGAGGAGCGAAATTAGTGTCATACACTAATTTTCGTCCGGGGACCTTTGCTTGATGACATGCGACCTTTCTTTGGTCCTTGTGAGGTGCTTGGCACCCATCATTAGGCAATTTGTGAAATTCTGGGAACAACAAGTCATTTGCATGTGGAGATTTTATGGTCACCCGCGACTCTCGTCGAATCGAGAGGAACGAAATTAATGTCTTATCTTTACTTTCCTTTTATCTCCAATAAAAGACAAGTAAAGAGGGGCAACTGTCATACCCTAATTTCGTCCGGGGACCTTTGCGTGATGACATGCGACCTTTCTTTGGTCCTTGCGAGGTGCTTGGCACCCATCATTAGGCAATTTGTGAAATTCCAGGACATGCCGGAAAACCAAAAAAATATTGATGCACAATCCGTAAGTTTCCGTGATACACCGGAAACCAAATGGAAGCATCGTTGCGTAATTAAGTGAGGTTCCGTAACATTCCGTAAGTCAAAAAGGGGATGATTATGTAATCCGCAAGGTTCCGTAACATTACGGAAAGAAAACAAGTATCGTTACGAAATTCGTAAGTTTCCGTAACTTTACGAAAAAGAATCACAAAAAAAAAGCAGAGGGGGTGTACTTAGTAAAAATGGGGGTGCAAATAGCACCCAGGCCCACTTGGGCCCTCCAGAATATTCCTCCAGAAGGCTGTTGCTTCTGGAGGAAGCAACCTGGCTCGCCTGGGCGAGCTGAGCTCGCCTGGGCGAGCTGGGCGGCAACCACCTCCCCTATTTTGCTATAAATAGGGGAGGAAGTGAAGAAGAAAAGGGTTCAGCCCCTTAGGCACTTCTCTCTCTTTCGAATTTGCTTGGAAAAATTGTTTCCGTGAAGAAAATCTAAGCCGAGGCGCTTCCGAAACGTTTCCGTAACGTTTTCCGTGAGGAATTTCGCGAAGGTTTTCAACCGTTCTTCGACGTTCTTCATTCGTTCTTCGATCTTCAACGGGTAAGTACCTCGAACCATGCTTTTCGATTCATTCTATGTACTCGTGGTGGTCCAAATTGTGTTTTGTGTATTTCTGTTCTCGTTTCATTTACTTTTCATACCCCCTGTTGACGTGCTTAAGCCATTTTACTTAAGTCATTTCTCGCTTAACTTAAAAATAAAATAAATTTCCACCGAACGTTTGAATTGTATGATCCGTAAACTTCGGTTAAAATGAATTTCGACCGTTCGGTCGTGCCGTAACCACGTTGGAAAACAAAAAGAGATGAAAAATAATATAATAATCAAAAAACATCTTTTTTTTAGTAAAATAAAGCGGAAAATCAATCGGACGTTTTCTCTTTGGCATTTCTCATTCTTAATCGAATTGACTAATAACTAAAGTGAAACTAAGGCTAAAATAAACTCGCCTAGTCAAGCTTGTCCACAAAAATAGGTTTTTGAAGTTTGTCATTTCAATTTCTCACTAAGTAAAATGGATCATTTTCAAGGTCCAACGCCTTAAAATGATCACCTCTTAAGGTAAAAAAGAATCACTTGATAAGCAAGAACTACGTAGGTCTGATTTCCTCATCGCAATTGAGGATACGTAGGAGCAAAAGCCCTGCTTTTGTCGACCACCCCAAGAGATCGTTAATGGTCCAATGCCTTAACGTTTCTCTCCTCTCAAAAAAACAAGAGATCGTTAATGGTCCAACGCCTTAACGTTTCTCTCCTTTCAAAATCAAAAGACCGTTTAATGGTCCAACACCTTAAATGACCTTTTGTTCAATAAAAACATATTTTGCAAAAAAAGACAAAAACAACTTAACCAAACACTTTGTTCCGAAAGAACTACGTAGGTCTGATTTCCTCATCGCAAATTGAGGAATACGTAGGAGCAAAGGGAAACACCCTTGTCGACCACAAAAAGAGAAAAATATAAAAAGGGTATAAAGGATATAAGGACATAAAAGGGAACATAAAAATCAAAGTCATGTTTGCACATTCGATTAAAGGCTGTCGTCCCTTGTGACGGACGTGTGGGGTGCTAATACCTTCCCCGTGCGTAAATACAACTCCCGAGCCTTTCACTTAAAAGTTCGTAGATCTCGTCTTTTCCGGTTTTTTCCGACGTTTTCCTCAAATAAACGTTGGTGGCGACTCCGCGCGTATTCCTTTCGTGGAACACGCAACCCGCGAGTCACGCGTCGCCCTCCCGCCGAAGGGTAGGTTGCGACACGTACCTTCTAATGTATAGGGTTGAAAATTCAAATAGTCTTTGCTCGCTTTCATTACCATTCTCTAGACATCATTGAATTGCCTACTTATGGTTTCTTTAGATCTACAATAACTAAATTGCATTATCCTATACTTTAGACTATGAGCAAGGATATGTAAAAATATTGCTACTGCTTTAGTTATTAGAACATTTCTTGTTCTTACTAATCCACCCCTACCTGTCTCTTGTAAAATTCTACAAAGGTTAAAAAATGCATTCTTACTAAGCCTTAGTTGTTCAATGCAATCTTTCTTTATCCCTCTATAAAGACGGTTAAGGAAGCTACAACGTTCTAATTCCCAATTACAAGTTGGGTCCTTAACAAAATAATTATTATGATACCATGTCACTACACCAATAACCATATGAACAACACAAGCAGCAGCTAATAAGATTATCTTCTTATACTCTTCTCTTTTATGTTTTCTTGAAGTAATTGCAGTGTCAACTATGCTATGATCCATTTGTTCTCAATCCAAACTACATGATAATGATGTAAGATAATTTGTGCATATACTAAAATAAATATCTTCTTACAAAATACGCATACCAAAACATGAATTAATAAAAAGGAAAAATAATCAAAACCACAACCAATAGGCATTGCATGTGAATAAGTATGTCACATACTTTTGGAGACTGGACATAATTATAAAAGGAACTTCATAAGCAGCAATGCCACAAAAAACAATTTTTAGGAGTTGGGTTAGGGTGAAGATCTTAGGCTCAATTTTTCGTTCTAATGTATATTATTATTCATTTGTAGGAGAGTTTATGAATTCTGTGTATGTTCTAAGACATGATAATAAACATGCGACTTGAAGCTACAAGATAATTGCATCAAACTCAATGTCAAGTATCACCCTATTTCCTTTTTTTGCAATTGACTATACCTTAAATTGCAATTAAATTAACAACCACCACATATATATAATTGAATAGTAGAAACACAACCATGTAATAAAATAAGACTAATGATATCTTTAAGCATTGATCATTACTACAACTACCAACAGGAATTTGAGTTCTGAAATTTAATAGCAATTGTTTTCATAGGATATAGTAAAAGAATCTAGATAGTAATTTATTAGGCAATGCCATGACAATATGATACAAGACTTTAGACACCTAGAATCTAAGCAAAGAGAGATTGTTAGGCAGTGTAAGTACACAAGTAGTCAACAATCCTCATCCTGCATTCTATAGTCATTTGGAACATCAAAGGCTATTATGTCCATAAAAAACTTAGGACACAAAAGGGGATAAGAATTACCTAAGCAGAATTTTGTGGTTAGTCAGATCCAATTTTATATACATTTTTCTACATAAAATTTTCCTTTCAAAGTGTAGACAATGTTGTTCATCCAAATTCCTAAAGCAAAAATAATAGAAATAGAAAAAAGGATAGAGGAGAAGCAGAGACAAAAAATAACGGTAGAAGTTGTACTTAAATTTTACCTTCATAACTATCAAGGAGACCATCCACAAACTATCCTAGACGCTTACCTTGTTAGGTGCTGGTCATGTATGGTTTTATCTCTAGCATACCTCTTTGGCTTGAATTGAAGTTATGCAAATATTTCAACTTAAGTAAAAAAAGAAGGATGGGGGAGGAAATGGATTATACTCCTAACCACTTGGTCAAAGAGTCTTATATATTAGTTGACACAAACCTTGGGAGAAGTAAACCCAATACCTTGAGCCAGGTATCTTCCACAAAACTAGATATAAATTTATCATGTTTTATTAATCTCCATGCATTTGATTATAACTGAAAGCTATTTACAGGAGTTGATGACCACATAATTGAAAAAATTCTTGACCATTCCTATCTGGACGGAGAGGCTAACACATTCAGTAGCCTCAAAAGTATAGTTCAAAGTTCAGCAACCATAGTAAAATCATGGGTTGGTGAAGCGGGAGGGGCTTACAATAGTGGCCATCACCTTGTGTCTGATGCATTTGTCTACAACTTTTGGTTAGTGTAACTCTCCTTGCTTTGTGAATTTCATCAATGATTCCTTACATGTTTATTCTCTAATGGTCTCATATTAATCACATGTATTTAGACCAGCTTGGCATGTCAGCTGTTTATGACACCAGAACATATTGCAGACAAAGTTTGATAGTAGGAAACTATGGTTTGCTGAATACTAGTACTTTCATGCCAAATATAGACTGTTATAGGTACTAAAAATTGAATTTCGTAGTTGAACAATGAAATAGCATAAACAATTAAATATGGACTGATATATCAGATTGTGTTCCCATGTGTGTGATGTTTGCTTCATCAATTGCTTGCCACTTTGTTAAGGAACCTATTTTCTAATAAAACAAAGGGTTTTATTAAGTGGGGTCCCATTTGAAGTACATTCATAATGTTGTTTTATATCATTTTTTTGGTCATGTACTTTCTTTCTTACAGGGCACTTCTATGGCACTAACTCATGGGAGGACGTGTCCTCTCAACTACCTTCTATGGGACAAAGAAGATAAGAACTTATGCACATTGTGCAAAGCAATCCGTAAGTGAAATTCTGTATCTGTATATGGTAGATGTATCATATGTGAAATCTAATTTGATACTCTCTTACAGAAAGGGATCACAATACTAGTACCCAACTTGGACAACAACACCACTGTTGAAGTCAATGTGGCCTTAAAATTTAACAAGTTACCATATCAAAGAGTCGGTGAACCAACAAGAACATAGTACCATTTAAGAGCACTAAACATGAATTTACATAGCCAAACCATGTTTCTAAATGGAAAAATTTTAAGGGTAAACTCAGCTAGTGAAATTCCTCCTTTGGATCCTCTATATGTAAACTCAAGAAAGCCAATAATAGTTGGTCTTCTATCTATTGTATTTGCTCATATACCAAATGTTCTTCTTTCGGCATGCAACTAAAGCTAGCTAGCTCAATGGCACTAGGTGAAACTGAAAATTGGTTTCACTTGGCGGTTGATAAAATAAGAGAAATCTTCTAAAATATTAGGCTCAATTCTAGATATAATTACAAGCATAATTCACAACACATAGGACACTAGGCTTCAACCTAAACAGGGAACTCCTACAGCATTATTCATTTTCCCAACAATGCTTGTAGCGGCTATAATATGATTTCCAAGATAAAATTTACCATCAAGATTAACAAATACATCTTGTTGAGGAGCTAGGAATAAATACTTAGATATTATCATAACAACTGTATATGAATAAAAACAAAGTAGCAAAAGTTATAACACCAATTGAAATTATCCTGAAGTTACAACAAATTGAGTAATCATTAATTTAATGCAAATTAATATAATTGGATTCATTGGGGGAAAAATCAGCCTCAATGCAGTGATCAATTACAAGCACAAGTGCATAATTCAATTTCTTTATATTTTTAAGTTTACATGTGAATGGGTGCAGGAAGAATTAATCCGAACTTGGCACAATATAATGGGTAATCGTAACTCCATTCTCAATCACCTAACTGAATTCAACTGATGAAAAACTCTTGGACAATTGATCTGATTTGAAATTCTTGGACAAAAGCAAAAACGAAACCCTAGATTGAAAAGGAAGAAAAACGAATTTGAGCCACTATGAGTGAGTACAAGCCACCGTCAGAGAGAACAACCCACCACAGAGAGAGTGAGCTGAGTAAGTGAGAACTAGACTGGAAGGGAAAAGAGTCGCATGAGAGAAAGGGTGGAGTCGTGAAAGAGAATGAGTGAGGTCAGTGAGAGAAGGTTGTGTGCAAAGGTGAAAGAAGAATTTCAAATACTCTTGATTTAGGTAATGAGAATTCTTTTCAAAATGGCGTGAATTCAAATTCTCTTAAAATGCTTCATCCAAACAGCTTAACAAATTACACGATAATTTAAATTCATTAAATAATTGATTTGGTCAGTTGAATTACCGTATCCAAATGCACACTTAGTGAACAACATCAGCAAGTTGATCATGACTCCGATCAATTTGAATAATCTGGTTTGAACTTGTTGTCAAATGAAATGACAATCAACTTCAATGTGTTTTGTTCGTTCATGAAACATGGAATTGGATGCGATATGCATACCTGCTTGGTTGTCACAAAAAAGTGTCATAGGAAGACTACTAGGAAAACCAAGATTAGTAAGAAGACCATTAAGCCATATCATTTCTCAGGTAGCAAAAGTGATGGCGCGATATTCAACTTCGCCACTAGAACGAGCTACAACATGTTGCCTCTTGCTACGCCAAGCAACAAGGTTACTGTAACACCCCAAATTCTAGTTCAAAAGATTGCTTGAAAAATTCTCATTAATTCTTTTTATTCTTGAAATACGTGTCAATAAATTAATATCTTCTTCAAAACTCGAGTAATATATTTTAAAAAAAAATATATATATGTGGATAAACTTCATTGTAAAACTCGTGTAAATAAATCCCATTAAATAAATCCCATTTCTTGAAAGTCAGTATAATAAAAATTTTCATAACAGATTTACAATAATTATGACCTTCGAAAAGATATGAACCTTGTAATAGAATAATGAAATACAATGGTGAAATAAAATAGTCTTCATACATAGTAATAAAAAGTACTAAAGTATCGTGTCACAGGAAAATAAAATGTAATTATAACCCATAAATGTCTTAAAGCAAGTGTAACATGTAAATCTGTAATAAATATGACTATCTGAACCTAGGTACATCCGCATGGATGACAGTTGAGATGATTGCAACATACAGGTACAATGTATACAGATCCCCAAGCTCTCAACTCCAAAAATTATAGTGATGTGATCCTTACTAGGACTAGATCGCTTGATACAGGTCATAGAGTTTGGATGACGCCACTTCCAGAGAGGGAAGATAAGTCAGGGTAGACGCCACAAGGATTACCTTGATAAGTCTGAGATTGGTTCAACAAGGAACTCAGAGAGAAACTCTCACAAAATATTCACAAAATACCAAAACTCCCTTCTATTGAAAACGAGTTCAATACATATAGTGTATCTGAGGTGCAGCTGGAAAGACACCAATTTTATTTAATTTAAAATTAAAAAAAATAGAAAAAAATGGCATGGGCCTTCAATTAGTTTAGGCCAAAATGACAATGAAAAAATAGAAATAGAAAAAAAAAACATATTTGGCATGGGCCTTCAAATTAGTTTGGGTCTTCACCAACAATAAAGATTCTTGGTAGTGCCTCTGGACCTTCATCATTCTCCACTTGGGCCTTGTTAAGTATGGTTGATACCATTTGTTGGAGGGTATCCTTTGACTGTTTGGTCCTACTCCTGGTCATGGGTCCCTGTATTTGGGCAGTTTTAGGATTCTCATCATTCCCTCCTTCTTGGAAAGCATTTGCCCTCAAATCTTCTAAATCATCACCTACAACAAATGGAGTCAAGTTAGGAACATTAAATAAAGAACTTACTCCATACTCACCTGGAATATCAATCTTGTAAGCATTGTCATTGATCCTCTCTAGTACTTGGAAAGGTCTGTCTCCTCTAGGTTGAAGTTTGGACTTCCTTTGTTTAGGAAACTTCTCCTTCCTCATGTGTACCCAAACCCAATCACCTAGTTCAAGTACCATTTTCTTCCTATTCTTGTTGGCTTTCTTGGCATAGCTTTCATTCTTCTTTGCAATTTGAGCCTTCACTTGCTCATGCAATCTTTTCACATACTCAACTTTAACCTATGCATCCTTATGCTCAGTTTGGCCATCGGTTTGAGGATGGCATGTGATGGAAAAGAGAAGCTTTGTTCCAACCTTACCCCATAATGTTCTCCAAAAGTGACTAAGGAACTTGGTGTCTCGGTCTGAAATGACGCTTCTCGGTAGTCTGTGGAGACGCACCACTTCCTTGAAAAATAAGTCAGCAACAGGGCATGCATCATCATTTTTCTTATATGGTATGGAATGTGCCATTTTTTAGAACCTATCAACCACAACAAAAATAGAGTCCTTACCATTCCTTGTTCAAGGAAAACCTAAAACAAAATCCATAAATAAATCAGTCCAAGGATATTCAAGAATCGACAAAGGAGAATAAAGACCATAAGGCATGACCCTAGACTTTGAGTGCTTACAAACAATGCATTGTTCACAAAACTTATGCACATCATGTTTCATATGCAGCCAATAGAAATGCTCCTGTAACATGTCTAAAGTCTTTTGAGCCCCAAAATGCCCCATTAATCCCCCAGCATTGGCTTATTTCACAAGTAATCTTCTCATGGCTTTAGGTAACATAATTGTTTTTCTTTGAACAAATAGTCATTATGCCGAAAGAACCCATTTTGAGCAATATGTACACATGCAGAATATTTAGAAGCAAAATATGGATCACGGTCATACAATTCTTCAATGTGCTCAAACCCAATAAATTTAGTTTCAAGAGTAGAGAATAAAGCATACCTTCTTGAAAGTGCATCAACAACTACATTGGACTTACCTTTCTTGTACTTGATGACATATTGGAATTGTTCAAGAAACTCCACCCACCTGGCATGTCTCTTGCTCAGTTTGCTTTGACCCTTAAGATGCTTCAAGGATTCATGGTCACTATGTATGACAAATTATTTGGGTAGAAGATAATGCTGCCAATTTTGTAATGCCCTTACCAACACATACAACTCCTTATCGTATGTGGAATAATTAAGGACAACCCCATTGAGTTTTTCACTAAAGTAGGCAATGGGATGTACCTCTTGCATTAAAACAACCCATATCCCAACCCCAGAAGCATCATACTCAATTTCAAAGGATTTGTCAAAATTAGGTAATGCAAGAATTGGTGCATGCATCAATTTTTCTTTAAGTGCAGTGAATGCATGTTCTTGTTTTCCCCCCATTTAAATCCTAATTTTTTCTTGGAAATCTTAGTAAGAGGTGCTGCCACAGTACTAAAATCCCTAACAAATATCTTGCAAAAACTTGCCAAACCATGAAAGCTTCTTACCTCACCAATAGTTTTAGGGGTTGGCCATTCTTGAATGGCTTTCACCTTCTCTTGATCAACTGGTACTCCCTGTGAACTAACAACAAAACCAAGGAAAACTACATGGTCCATACAGAACACACATTTATCCATGTTAGCATACAAGGTCTCATGCCTAAGGAATGATGCAATCCTACCCCCCAAGGGCATTGGATAGAAGACTCCAAGAAGATTGGGCCAAAGATGCAAGAGAAGGCCCTAGGGTTCTCATGAGCCTTAGGGTAGATTTCAGGCCCATGGGCTAAGTATGAGCCCACTTATCTTTGTACATATTAGATTAAGGTTTCATTAATTTTGGGTCTTGTATTTAGGGCTCCATAATGTAGGTAGGGTACCCTAGAAATATAGGATTTTTTAGCCCTTGTATTTTAGGGCACCTAGACTAGTTTTTGTATTAGGGGTGGTTTTGTAATTTCACATGCACTAAGTGAATATTTGATGTATGTGGTTGGAAATAAATTTAATTGAATTGGTAGAAGCCCAATCCAATTAAATTTTAGAGGGGGAGGTGAGCATTTGCTTACTACACCCCATTGCCACATCATATAATCACATTTTATGCATGTCCTTCATGCTTTACATGCCTTATGACACCTAAGCACACTTAGTGGAGAATCTTGGAATTGATCTTGGATTACTGGGCTGAACCATAACTAAAATTCACTAATCATAATTAGTGAAATTTTGGCTCCAAAGTTTGGCTCCACAAATTCAATTTCAAATTCAAATTTCCCTCCAATTTTGTGTGACACTTAGGCTATAAATAGAGGTCATGTGTGTGCATTTTTTTAACTTTGATCATTTGAATATTAGAATTCAGATTTCAAAGCTCATTTGGAGCACAAAATTTCGTGCTCTTCTCTCCCTCTTCCTTCATTCATCTCCTTCTTCCTCCAAGCTCTTATCCATGGCCTCCTATGGTGGTGAGCTTCTTCTATACTCATCTTCTCCTTGAAGTGGCATCTCCTCTCTCTCTTGCTTCTCCATTCCACTGCCATTCATCTTCCAAGAAGCAAAGGAGTCCATTGATGAAGAAGATCCTAGGCCTACAGGCTCAAATGGAGCTTACATCATGTGGTATCAAGAGCATCTTCATCTAGGTGATGTTCTTTTGCTTTCTCTATCTTTTTGTTCGGTGAATTCTCTTTAATTCCTTGTTCTTCATCTTATTCTCCATGTATATCCTCCATTGTCTTGTGGTTTGGTGCTATTTAGAGTAGATTCAAAAGAATAAACCGATTAAATCTTAGATCTACAGTTGTTCTTGCATTTCTATGGTTCAAATTTTGTAGATCTACTCTTGAATCTTGTTTTTGTGTTGATTTTAGGTTCTATCAATTTTCATTCATAATATTCTTGTGCTGAACCTTTAGATCTAAATTTTCTTCCAAAATATTGATTAGAAAAAAAAAGCACAAAAATCTAAGTGTAAATCACTTAATCCATGTTGTCTTAGAGTCATGTTTAGTCATAGTAATTGTCACATTATGCTCTAAGTTTGTGTTAAATTTTTATTTTGTTTATTGAATTCTAGATACATTTGTTCATGTATTCTTGTCATTCTTAGCCTATATTTTGAATTTTGAGTCTAATTCATACATGTTATTTAGTTCATAACATGTTCTAAATCAATTCCTAGAAGTAGTCTTGTTGTTGAACTCTTTTTTGTTTTCTAAAATTCCTACATGATGCCTATGATGAAGTTGAGTTGTGGTGCTGAGTTGTGGCTGGATTTGTGAATCAAATAAGTCTTAAGCTCTCTTGAATTGTGTTATTCAAGATAATTGAGCATAAGCAAACACAAATTGTAACTATCCAAGCCTTAAGCAACATAAACACAACTCTTGATTTCTAGGTTGAAGTCGCAGGTGCTGGCAACTTGAACATATAAACTTGTATAAATTATTGGGAATTGGTCACTACGTGTTTTGAGCTGAAATTGTTTCTGAATTTTCTAGACATCTGGAACAAAATTATAAAAAAAGAACCAAGCGATTTGGATTAAATAAAAAAATAATAAAAATCACACAAGTTGACAGAAAAATCAGTGTCCAGGAAAAAAATAGTGAAAGGAAAGTGTGCTTGTTGTTTTGGCTCAAAATTTGTTCTATAATTGGTGCCTATTTTATACCAATCCTAGTTATGAAATTTCAATTGAAAATTATTGTGAAAACAAGTGCCAAAACTAGAGGTTTCTTGAGTCTTTTTTTTTTAGTTTTTCTACTCTACTTTAGAGTCATTCTAAGTTTCTCTTTGAGTCCTAGCTTGCTTTTTTGTGCTTTTCATTGCTTTAATTGTTGAATAATCCTTGAAAATTTGTCTTGTTAAAACTCTATTGGTTTAGCTTTCATTTCATTTTTTTTGGTCTTTGGTTATTGCTTGTGTCTTTGTTTCCTTGCAGCTTGTGAGTTGCCATATAGGGAATTGGGAAGGAGGATTGGTGCCATATCTTGAAGAATTTGAGTCAAGAAGCAAGGGGGCCAATCACCTTAAGAGCTATTGGAATAAGAAGCACTCCAAATTGAGTGAAACACTAAAGAGAGAATAGCCACCACAATTGAGGACTTTTTTTCTTTGTAATTTTGTAATTGGCAATTTGCTTTGCTTTCAAATTTTGTAACAAAAAGGCCTTTCATTGGAAGTAAGTTGGGAGCCTCCGCTAGGTCACCCTACTTCCATTTGTGTGTAATAATTTTAGGCAATTTTCCCTTAGGATAGTGAGTGTTTTGTTAGGAACCTTAAATGAGGTCATCCAAACACTCTTAGGATCCGCCTAGTTTGCATTTCTTGCACTTTAATTTCTTGCTTACTTTCATAGCTTATTTCCTTTACCCTCCATTGTCAAACCGCCTAGATAGCTTGCCTTTTACCAATTAGTTTTTACCTTATATTTCACACCTCTTTTAGTGTTTATTTTGGCTAGTTTCAACCATAGTTTCTTTTACCTTTTGTTATCAAACCCCCAACAAGAAAGAATCATAACTTAGGAACCAACATGAGTCTTCATTCTTCATCTAGTGTTAATGGTGAGGGTTCTACTCCTAAGGACCCCTTGTATAAGATATTAGATGAGTTGAGATCCCTTATGGTGTGGAAAGAAAAACAAGAGAGAAAAGAAAAAGGTAAAAAAAGAGTGGAAGAAATAAGTCAAGATGAAAGAGAGAAAATAAGAGAGGAAGAAAGAAGAAAAACAATGAAAGAAATGAAAAGAGAAAAACATGCCTCCTTTAGTAGTCATGACTCTTGCAAGAGTTTAAGTGAAGAACTTAGCGACTATTATAGAGGGCGCCATAGTTCACATACTAAACATTACTCCCAAAGAAGAGAAAAGGATAGAAGGCCTCAAGAGGTTAACATTAGCCTCCCATATTTCCATGGAAAAGATAATGTTAAGGCCTACTTAGATTGGGAAATGAAGGTTGAACAACTTTTTGCTTGCCATCATATTAGCGAAGAGAGAAAAGTTCCATTGGCTACCCTTAGCTTTCAAGGGTATGCCCTCTATTGGTGGACTTCCCTTGTTAGGGAACGAAGGATTCATGGGGATCCTCCAGTAGAGTATTGGAATGATCTTAAGATTGCCCTTAGGAAGAGGCACATTCCCTCCTACTATGAAAGGGAGCTTATGGACAAGCTCCAAAGGCTTAGACAAGGGAGTATGAGTGTTGAAGAAAATAGACAACAAATGGAACTACTCCTTTTAAGAGCTGGAGTTAGGGAGGAGGAAAGAACAAGCATAGCTAGGTTCCTTAGTGGGCTTAATATGGAAGTGAGGGAAAAGGTTGAACTCCTTCCATATAGGGACCTAGATGAGCTAGTCCAAATTTTTATAAGAGTGGAGCAACAACTTAAAAGAAAGCTTTCTTCAAAATTTTATGGCTCTCACTCTTATCCAAGGAAGGACCAAGCCCATGGAATTTTAGGGGCTGCACCTTCAAAACCCAAGGAAGATAAGGGTAAGACCATAGAGAAATACACCCCTAAGACTAGTTCCCAAGAAAGGACTAGCAACATTAAATGCTTCAAATGTCTTGGGAGAGGTCACATTGCCTCTCAATGCCTCACAAAGAAAACCATGATCATGAGGGGTCAAGACATTTATAGTAGTCAAGAGGAGACTACCTCTTGCCCTTCCTCTAGTGGAAGTGAAGATGAAGTGAGGGGTGAAGAGTCTAGTGAGGAAGTCTACCCCCATGAAGAAAGTGATCTCTTAATGGTTAGAAGGCTCCTTGGAGGTCAATCTTGTGATCTATCTCAATCCCAAAGAGAGAACATCTTTCATACAAGATGCAAAATTTTAGATAAAACTTGTTCTCTCATTGTGGATAGTGGATCTTGTTGCAATTGTTGTAGCACAAGATTAGTTTCCAAGTTGAACCTCACTATCATTCCCCACCCAAAACCTTATAAACTTCAATGGCTCAATGAGCAAGGGGAAATGATTGTTAACCAACGAGTAAAGGTACCTTTCTCCATTGAGACATATAAGGATGAAGTTAATTGTGATATAGTTCCCATGGAGGCAGGACATATTCTTTTAGGAAGGCCATGGCAATTTGATAGGAAGATCATTTACAATGGCCTAACTAATGAAATTACCCTCACCCATGTTGGCACTAAATTTGTGTTGCATCCTCAAACACCTTCACAGGTGGCCAAAGATCAACTAACTATGAAAGATAAGAGGGATGAGGAAGAAAAACTAGAAAAACAAAATAAAAAGAAGGATAGTAAGGCCTTGTCTTCAAAGGCCAAGGGGAAGAAAAAGGAGGAAAAGGATTCCTCCAAGAAGATTGTTAAGAAGGAAAATCATTTTGCAACAAAAGGTGATATTAAAAGAGCACTCCTTCTTAAACAATCTTTCTACCTTTTCCTATCAAGGGAAACATCCCTTAGCACCGCCATACCTCTTGAGCTTGAGGTTATTCCTCAAGTAAAGGAGTTGTTGGATGAGGGTTGGATTTGCAAGAGCTTAAATCCTTGTGCTTTTTTGGTGCCCAAAATAGGTATTATTAGGCACCAAATCCCTATGATAGGTGGTATAATGAATGTGTTGAGTGGTGCAACACTCTTTTGTAAAATCACTCATGCACCCAACATCTTCATGATTTGTGTACATAGGGACTCATTAGGTAGGTTTGTTCTTATTTTTTGTTTCAATGCAAACCTAGGTGCTCATGTGGGACACCTTAGGTTTGTCGTAATTTTTTGTAGGAATAATCAACATGAAAATAATGAAAAAGGTATGTTTTATTCCATTACTTTCCTTAACTTTTTAAATAGTGATCAAGGGCTTCCCATGGACCCTAAGAGAATAAAGGTCATTCCTCAGTGGCTTACTCCACCAAGTATAAGAGAAATTTGGGGCTTCAATATCTTAACAAACTTTTACAAAAGGTTTGTCCCATATTTTTCTATACTTGTAGCACCACTCATTGAGTTGGTGAGGAACTATATTCTCTTATGGGAAGATGGCCAAGAAAGGGGTTTTCAGTCCTTACCGTACTCTAACATACCCAACATCACTAATACATATGTTTTTATTCTTTTTACAGGTGTTGAGGAAAGAATTAATGAGTTTCAAGAACCACTGGATTTGAGGTCAAATCCTTTTCAAGGGGGAGGGAATGATGCAATCCTACCCCCCAAGGGCATTGGATAGAAGACTCCAAGAAGATTGGGCCAAAGATGCAAGAGAAGGCCCTAGGGTTCTCATGAGCCTTAGGGTAGATTTTGGGCCCATGGGCTAAGTATGAGCCCCCGTATCTTTATACATATTAGATTAAGGTTTCATTAATTTTGGGTCTTGTATTTAGGGCTCCATAATGTAGGTAGGGTACCTTAGAAATATAGGATTTTTCAGCCCTTGTATTTTAGGGCACCTAGACTAGTTTTTGTATTAGGGGTAGTTTTGTAATTTCACATGCACTAAGTGAATATTTGATGTGTGTGGTTGGAAATAAATTTATTTGAATTGGTAGAAGCCCAATCCAATTAAATTTTAGAGGGGGAGGTGAGCATTTTCTTACTACACCCCATTGCCACATCATATAGTCACACTTTATGCATGTCCTTCATGCTTTACATGCCTCATGACACCTAAGCACACTTAGTGGAGAATCTTGGAATTGATCTTGGATTACTGGGCTGAACCATAACTAAAATTCACTAATCATAATTAGTGAAATTTTTGGCTCCAAAGTTTGGCTCCACAAATTCAATTTCAAATTCAAGTGAAATTTGAATTGAAATTCAAATTTACCTCCAATTTTGTGTGACACTTGGCTATAAATAGAGGTCATGTGTGTGCATTTTTTTTCAACTTTGATCATTTGAATATTAAACTTCAGATTTCAGAGCTCATTTAGAGCACAAAATTTCGTGCTCTTCTCTCCCTCTCCCTTCATTCATCTCCTTCTTCCTCCAAGCTCTTATTCATGGCCTCCTATGGTGGTGAGCTTCTTCTAGACTCATCTTCTCCTTGAAGTGGCGTCTCCTCTCTCTCTTCCTTCTCCATTCCACTGCCATTCATCTTCCAAGAAGCAAAGGAATCCATTGATGAAGAGGATCCTAGGCCTACAAGCTCAAATGGAGCTTACATTAGGGCCTCTAAAACTCCTTAAATGGACAAGATGTTCATCATGGAATTTGCTGTAAATCAAGATATCATCAAAATAAACCACAACAAATTTTCCTAGAAATTCCCTTAACACATGGTTCATTAATCTCATGAAAATGCTAGGAGCATTGGTCAGCACAAAGGGCATAACCAGCCATTTATACAGCCCATACTTAGTTTTGAAAACTGTTTTCCATTCATCCCCCTCTCTAATCCTAATTTAATGGTACCCACTTTTCAAATCAATTTTAGAGAAAACATAAGCTCCATGCAATTCGTCCAACATATCGTCTAGCCTAGGAATGGGATGTCTATACTTTACCGTGATGTTGTTGATGGCTCTGTAGTCTGTGCACATCCCCTAAGTTCTGTCTTTCTTTGGCACTAGAATAATAGGGATGGCACATAGACTCAAGCTTTCTTGCACCCACCCCTTCTACATGAGGTCTTGCACTTGCTTCTTAATCTCCTCGGTCTCTTGGGGATTGCTTTTGTAAGCTGGTCTGTTAGGCAATGAAGCTTCTAAAAGGATGTCAATTTGATGTTCTATGCCTCTTGAAGGTGGCAGTCCATGAGGAATCTCCTTAGGAAAGATATCTTTAAACTCCTGCAATAAGGGTTCAACACTAGGAGAAGTAGAAATAGTTAACTCATTAGAATTATCAGCAAAAACTCTATTGTATTTGCAATACAGTAGATAGAGTGGCTCACGAGCAAGTAACACTTTCCTCACTTCACCCGCCTTTGCTACACAATTAAATTTTCTCTCATGTGTATCACTCTTTCCCTCACGTGTATCACTCTTCTTTTTCCTATTCTTCTTTGGTGTTTCAATCTTTTTTTTCTCTTGTTCTCTCTTTTCTCTCATTCTGATTTGGTCATCACACACTTCTTTAGGGGATAGAGGTTTAAGAATAATATTTTGGTCATGGTGCTGGAAAGAAATCTTGTTGGTGAAGCCATCATGCACTGCTTTGGTGTCATACTGTCATGGTCTTCCTAACAGTATATGAGTCGCCTCCATTGGAACCACATCACACAACACCCTATCATTGTATCTTCCAATGGTGAGACATACCTCAACCTGCTGAGTCACTTTTACCTCTTCATCTTCATTAAGTCACTGAAGTCTGTATGGCCTAGGATGGGGCTTAGTATCAAAATTCAGTTTGGACACTAACTTGGAACTTGCAACATTGGTACAGCTTCCTCCATCAATAATTAAAGAGCAAAACTTACCATTAATTATACATCTGGTGTGGAAAATATTTTCTCTTTGGGTGTTGTCCAGTGGCTGCATCTGACTTCCCAAGAGCCTTCTCACTATTAGCATATCACCCTGCATAGCTTCCTCCTCAAGCTCTTCTTCTTCACTGATTTCAAATTCACTGGTGATTTCACCATCTGTCTTCATGATCATGGTCCTCCTGGTTGGACAGTCGGAAGCAATATGTCATCTGCCTAAGCATTTGAAGCATTTTATGTTTCTGGTACCGGTGTTGGATGATGAGGCAAAATTATGCTTGGTTCCAACACTAGGCGCTGCTAACTTTGCATATGGAGACTGTGTTGATGGGCTAGACAAGCTAACTCTTTTGCATAACCCTTCTCATCTCAGTCCATGTATCTATCTCCCGCCCTTCCTCTCTCATCATCTCTCTTTGATTTTTATTCCACCAAACAAGGGCATAGTCTGAGAATTCAGCTACTACTAACTTCACCTTTTGCTCTTCAGTATAATCATTGTAGGAGAATAAATGCTCAATCTTTATCTCCCAGTCAAGGTAGGCGTCTGGGTCACTCCTGCTTTTGAAAGGAGGTACATTGAGTTTTACTCCCTCAATTTTGTTCTGCCCCTCCATTCTGTTTTGCATAGGTCCATCATTGCCCCCTTTGTTCCAACCATAATGTCTTCCAGCATTCTGATTTAGTTGGTTCTCCAATCCTTCCATTCATCCATAGAACTCTTCATTGTTACGGTTCAACAAACGCTGCATCTGTGTAGTCATCACGTCCAGTAACAAACGTTGAGATCCATCCAGTTGATGATATTCATCACCACTGTCACCAATTCCTGCTGTCATGGGATGATCATTTGCAAACATTTGGATTCTTGCCAGCCAATTTGAGCTTCTTAACACCTATTGTCGCGCATTCCATAAGGTTTTTCGATGTTTCAGAAGGAAATGTGCAAAATACTCAAAAGGAGGGCAAAAGGGTCACTTTTGGAGCATTTTTCAGCCCCTGAGCCACCTAGATAACTTCATAATGAAGTAACCAGCTCGCTTGGGCGAGCAGGGTTGCTTCAGGATGAAGTTATCAGCTCGCCTAGGTGAGCTACCTTCATCCCAAATGCCTTGTTTTGCTATAAATAAGCGTTGGAAGGCTGAAGTAAAGGGTCCCTGAGGTCCAAAGGTCCAGAAAGAAGAAGAAAGAAGAGAAAGGAAGAAGAAAGAAGAGAAAACAAGGCCGAAACACTTCCAAATCGCATCCGTGATCGATTCCTACACTGTTCATTGTTCGTTCTTCGATCATTCTTCATTCGTTCTTCATCCTTCTTCGTTCTTCGTCCGATTTGTGTTTGCTTTAAGGATTTGAACTTGATTTATGGACCCTTAGGGGCCCCTTTTATTGTTTGTGCATCTTCATCTCCTTTTTCGATCATCGGTGATCTTTTTCTTTATTCAAAGCAAGTTTTGACCGATCGTTCATACCGTAATCTCATTTAATCACTTTTAAAATAAAATTCAACCGATTGTTTGTGTTGTAATCTCACTTAATCATTGTTTAAATGAATTTCAACCGATCGTTTGTGTTGTAATCTTACTTAATCACTGTTTAAATAAATTTTGACGGATCATTTGTGTCGTAAACTCTTTTCATTAATGTAAAATAAGTGTTAGCTGGTCATTAATGCTGCAAGTTATCTTAAAAAAGGGATTGAAGATTGGTGAGCCAAAACCAACTCACAAACTCCTTCATTTCATAAAAAAAATCAAGTGATTATTCAAAGGTCTAACGCCTTAACAATTTTCTCCTTTAAAAAATAAAGAGGTCATTTCAAGGTCCAACGCCTTAACGATTCTCTCCTTTCAAAAATCAAGAGGTCGTTTCAAGGTCAAACGCCTTAACGACTCTCTCCTCTTTAAAAAAAAAAAATCAAAAGATCGTTTCAAAGGTCCAACGCCTTAAAATGACTTTTGTTCGGTTAAAATCAATCCTTCAAAAAAGATAAAAAGAATATAAACCACAAAATTTCAAACTTAAAGAACTACGTAGGTCTGATTTCCTCATCGCACCCGAGGATACGTAGGAGCGAGGGAAACACCCTTGTCGACCCCAAAAAAGTAAAAAATATTAAAAGGGAAAATAAATAACATTGAAGTTATGATTTGCACACTTGATTAGATGTTGTCATCCCTTGTGACGGACGCGTGGCGTGCTAATACCTTTGATGCAATCCTACCCCGCAAGGGCATTGGATAGAAGACTCCAAGTAGATTGGGCCAGAAATGCAAGAGAAAGCCCTCGGGTTCTCATGAGCCTTAGGGTAGATTTTCGGCCCATGGACTAAGTATGAGCCCACTTATCTTTGTACATATTAGATTAAACTTTCATTATTTTTGGACCTTGTATTTAGGGCTCCATAATGTAGGTAGGATACCCTTGAAATGTAGGATTTTTCAGCCCTTGTATTTTAGAGCACCTAGACAAGTTTTTGTATTAGGAGTAATTTTGTAATTTCACATCCATTGAGTGAATATTTGATGTGTGTGTTGGTAAGTAAATTTAATTGAATTGGGAGAAGCCCAATCCAATTAAATTTTAGAGGGGGAGGTGAGCATTTGCTTGTTACACCCCATTGCCACATCATATAGTCACACTTTGTGCATGTCCTTCCTGCTTTACATGTCTCATGACACCTAAGCACACTTAGTGGAGAATCTTGGACTTGATCTTCGATTAGGGGGCTAAACCATAGCTAAAATTCACTAATCATAATTAGTGAAATTTTTGCTCCACAAATTCAATTTCAAATTCAAGTAAAATTTGAATAGAAATTCAAATTTCCCTCCAATTTTGTGTGACACTTAGGCTATAAATAAAGGCCATGTGTGTGCATTTTTTCAACTTTTATCATTTGAGAATTAAACTTCAAAGTTCACACCTCTTTTGAGGCACAAAATTTCTTGCTCCTTCTCTCCCTCTCCCTCCATTCATCTTCTCCTACCTTCAAGCTCTTATCCGTGGCTTCCTATGGTGGTGAGCTTCTTCTAGACTCATCTTCTTCTTGAAGTGGCGTCTCCGCTCAACTCTTCTTCTTCTCCATTTTGCTGCCATTAAAATTCAAGAAGCAAAGGACTCCATTGATGAAGAAGATCCAAGGCCTACAAGCTTCACATGGAGCTACATCAACCTTCCCCGTGCATAAATGACTCCCGAACCCTCATTTTCAAAATACGCAGACCCTCGACCTTTTCCATTTTGATTTTTCCGACGTTTTCCTTGGATAAACGTTGGTGGGGACTCCGCTCATTTTCCTTCAATGGAAGACGCATCTTTGGTGGGGACTCCGCTCGATTTCCACCGGAGGGCAGGTTGCAACAATTGGCGACTCCACTGGGGACTGTTAGAGAGTTAGGTCATTCAGTCAGTTTGCAATGTTTTTATCATGACTTCCTATTTATTTATGTTCCCTTTTCCTTTTATCTTTGGTTTGTCCATATTTGTACATAAACTTTGCTATGTTGTTGTGTTTGGTGTATGTTTGTCTATCGATTACATTTCTAGTTAGAAATATTGTTTCTACGCACATGGCACCTACACCTCACACACACATTGAGATATTAGGCCCTATGCCCGGGTCTATCTGAGCCATAAGGAGTGGAGGTCGATCTGTGGTCATGCTGGGTCTCCGACTCGCTTGATGACAGTGAAGCCTCATCTAGAGGTTTTCCTCTTTTGGTGATGCATTGTCGTTGATAGTCCCTATCGCCATAATGTATTACCTAAGAGGATGATCTCTCTAGAAGCCAATAAAGTTACTTGAAACCACCCTTTGGAGTTGTCACTAGAAAGGGACTTTTGGATCCTTTCCATTAGATTCCCGAATTAGGGGCACATAGTAAACTTACTCTGGCATATTCCTTGATTGCGTCATGCATCTCTTCATGGCATCATAATAGGCATATCATTCCTACATCATATTCGTGCATTGTATTTGCATAAATCAGTGCATTATCATACGCCTTCATTTAGCATGCCAACTGCATATATTCTACTTCCATCGTTCACAAGTCATGTTCACTCATGCATGATCCTTGCATTTTCCTCTGCAAAAAAAAAAAAAAAACAAAAGCAAAAAAAAAAAGAAGAATAAAAAGAAAGTCACACCACATTCTTAGTTACATGTGTTGGGTACCATGATAATGGCTATAAACCAACCATGTTGGGATTATACACCCATTTCTAAAAAAAATGATTGAAAATCAGGTGAACGTGGTACCTAATGCATGGTTAACTAGGAAAATGGTGGTTCCTAGGGCATCTCATGTCAATCCCATGATTGCATTTGCCATGCATGGCATAAGTATGCCCGAGTCGTTCATCTCTATGAGATGTGGTCGAAGTATTGCCAATCAAAATTTTTTTCCCTTGAATTATGGGGTTGAACCAAGCACATGTTTTAAGGAAAGGTTCATCAAGTCAAGGTCAAGTATGGAAGTAACCAGCTTGTGAAAGTTGGGACAGAAGATGGATCGAGTTACATTATTTCTTTGCCTACTGCCAATTTACAAAAATATTGAGGACTGTTCACATCTATGTGTTATTTCCAATCTCACTTTGACAAGATGTGATGGACCATGTAGTTTTAATGAAAATCTAAATTGATTCAATCCTATGTCCCGCGTAAAATTTTCAATACTTCAACAATGCATTATTCGCATACATCCATGATTTTCATTGGTTGCATTGCTCATTGCATTCTTTCCTTGAAATCAGAACTGTAATAATTGTTATCAAAAGGAAAGAATGCGCTTTATGACACCCTTACCGAATGCGTGCAAGAGCGGATAAAGGCCGACATAGGGGCCTTGAAAGAGCATATGGCCACAATGATGGAGGCCATGATGAGTATGAAGAAGATGATGAGCAAATGTCCCCGTCTGGCCTTAACCAAATAATTCATCCAACCTCAGATATGGTAGGTCAGGGAGGCAAAGAATTGGGAAGTATGGGCGCCCCCTATTTTGTGCAAGTTCAAAACAAGCATCCCTTCTCGCCATATGGCTTGCCTCCCAATTATACACCACCCAATGTGGTGCACACTCCCAATGAGAATGTCAATAACTCCACTCCCATACTCATTGAGAGCCAACAACCTCAATCTGGTCATGCCCATATCCTTCAACCCATGGAGGAGACACATGAAATACCCCACCACAATCTAGCTGACATCGAGCCTTGCCTCGGATACACCACTGAGGGGCAAGCAATTGGTGGTGTACCCCTGCCAAACACTTTGGAGGGCCCTTAGTTTTGCCCACAACCACAATCCTTGCATTTTGCAGCGGGAAGAATCCCTCCTGCTATGGCGGAAAAGGAAAAGTTGGATCATATAGAGGAAAGGCTCAGGGCCATTAAAGGGGGTGGAGATTATGCTTTTGCTGACATGGCAGAGTTGTACCTAGTGCCTAACGTGGTCATCCCTCCGAAGTTCAAGGTGCCGGACTTCGATAGATACAAGGGGACTACTTGCCCTAAGAATCACCTAAAGATGTACTGTAGGAAAATGGGGGCATACGCAAAAGATGAAAAGTTGTTGATGCATTTCTTCCAGAAAATTCTTACTAGGGCAGCCATCACCTGGTACACTAATCTGGAACCTTCCCGAGTCCATTCTTGGAAGGACCTAATGGTTGCCTTCATTAGGCAATATTAGTACAATTCTGATATGGCTCCAGATAGGACACAACTACAGAACTTGTGCAAGAAGGGGCACAAATCTTTCAAAGAATACGCCCAAAGATGGAGGGATCTGGCAGCCCAAGTGGTGCCCCCAATGACGGAAAAGGAGATGATAACAATGATAGTAGACACGTTACCGGTATTCTACTATGAGAAAATGGTGGGTTACACACCTTCAAGCTTTGCGGATTTAGTTTTCGCCGGCGAAAGGATCAAAGTGGATATGAAAAGAGGCAAATTTGATCATCCTGCTTTGACAAATAAAAAGCTTGGGGCAAATGGAGGAATAAGGAAGAGGGAGGAACCCATGTTGTGATTGTTGTTCCTACATGGCCAAATTTCCCACCAGCTCAACAATGTCATTACTCAAGCCAATATTAACCCTTCTCATTACCCACCACCCAATCAACCGCAAAGGCCACCCCTAAATCATCCACAAGGCTCGCCGGATGCACATCCAATACCAAACACCGCCCTTAACACAAACCAAAACACCAACCAGGGAAGGAATTTTCCAACAAAAAACCTATAGAATTCACCCCAATTCCGGTGTCATATGCTGACATACTCCCCTATCTGCTCGATAATGCAATAGTAGTCATAACCCTAGCCAAGGTTCCTCAACCTCCATTCTTCCTAGGATACGACCCGAATGCAGCATGTGCTTACCATGGAGGAGTCCCGTGGCATGCCATTAAGCATTATATGACCTTGAAGCGTAAGGTGCAAGGTCTAATTGATACAGGCTGGCTGAAATTTGAGGAGAATTGCTAGTGAATTCTAACGTTGGCAAGCGACACTATACCTGGGGAAATTTTGAAGGTTGTTGTTAGATGTCTTTAGTGGCTCATTAGGATTTTCAAGTTTATGCCATTACTGTAAACAACAGTTGCAATGCTAATAATATGGATAAATTTGATGTCCTTATCTCATTCTCTCACAATTACATCTTTGCTTATTTAACTTCCACTCGAATGTGAGTGTAAGCCAATGGTTTGTTTGCTCAAGCGACCTATGCTCCTGAGTTTGATTTCCAAGTCTGTTCAATCAGAAATCGCTCGTTCTACACGTTCAGTGAGGGTGTCGTAAACAACGAGTAAAAAAATTTTCAAAACAAAAAAATGTTTGATTGACTGTTTCAAATTAAGAAGTACAAACAATCATGTGACCTCATTTTATCATTCCTAAAAGTTGTCTTTTTGAGAGAAAAGTGAGTTATCAAGAACAGGAGTCGTTTGACTTGATCTATCAATTGAAAATCCTTTATATTTCTTGTCTTTAAGAATTCATTTTCAAGAATCTGCACAATTTCTTTCATCTTGCCTTGCTACAAGGTCATAGCAAAAGACAACAATAGATACCTTAGAGCCCTACACTAGGGCAATAAGGGGGCACCGTGCATGAGCCTCAAGCGAACCTAGGGGTAGACAAGAAGTTCTTACCCGATAGGTTGAAAACTCGAAAGGGCGGCCTAAGCAAAAATTAGGGTTGACAAAAAATAAAAAGAATAATGAAAAGAAAAGAAAAAAACCAATCTCGGGTGTGTTATTAAGGTTTTGTCCCAAAATCCAAAACTACAAAAAGGATCTAGTCAAGATTTGAAATGACACATGGTCATGTTTCAATATCCTAAACTCTAGTCTATCCTTTAGGATATTTGTTTTCTAAAAAACAACAAAAAAATAGCAAGAGCCAAAATAGAAACCCTGAGTGGGAGCCACCGCTAAACCAATGGGAAGAGCAATGCAAACAACACATGCATGAAATTGGGCAACAATGAAAAGAAAAAAAGAGAGAAAAAATAAAAATCCGCCAAAGGCCAGCAAAGAAAAGAGAGACAAAAGATCTCCAAATTTTACAAGAAAGGCACAAAAGTGCAACAAAAGATTAATGTATAAGACAAACAGAATATAGCCCGACCCAAGAGTTGAAAGGAACAAAGATACAAGCAAACACTCTCAAGGTTCTTCTTACTCAATGTAACCCTTAAACACTCTTTGAGCCTCTTTTCTTTCATAGCCCTCTTACCCCTGACCATGTTACAAGCCCAATAAAGCCCATGTAGATCAAAGAATGAATAATTTGCTTTTAAGTTGGGATTCTAGAATGAAACTCGCACACGCTTTTGATTGTTAAATATATATATATATATATATATATATATATATATATATATATATATATATATATATATATATATATATATATATATATATATATAAAAGAAAGAAAAAAAAAACCCTGAGGTTCGCACTTGCACATCTGAGAAGAAAGCCCATTTGACCAAGAGCTCATGGAAAACGCCCGAAACCAATAGTGGTAATAAGGTACGTCTAATGCAAACTCTCTGGGATTTCTTTTAAATCCAAGGGTAGCTTCGTTATATAAATTCTTTAGGGATCAACCCATGTCATCAAGTTTCGGCAGTATCAACAGACCCATGGCATCACTCTATGACCATAAACCAAAAAAAAAAAAGTTTCACTTGGTCATATACCAAGTGTAACAATCCATTGCCATCCTCAATTGTGCATGCAATTAGTCCCAAAGCCATATATTTTTGTTGTGTAGAATAAATCAAATTTTTCCCTTATTTCAGTTGATTGATTAAGTGTCAAACAGCTCCACTGCCGTCATCCAAAATTTGTCAAGTGACTGAATCAAACATAACATACACTCTGGGGAATCCCCGAAGAGATTTGCAAAGAATAGGATGAGGTTGCATGAGTTATCACATCTTTCAAAAAAGGACAGTCAATCTGTGTTTTCCAGAAAAAAGGAAAAAGATCAAATCAAAATCAAAAATCACAAAAATAGGAAAGAATGTCATGAACATTGTATAATTTTCCAGTGCATTGCATTATTGCATACAAAGCCTGCGTTTACTGCATTTCAAGATTGTTGCATACATCTACATCCCCAAAAAAAAATCATGTTCATATCAGGCAATGAATGCATAGATGAGAGGCCCTCTCCAAGAGTCAACATCATTCTTTCTCATAAGGTTAAAGCCCTTTGGTAGTTGTACCTATTGGCTCGCCTTCATAGGACTCAAAGTCCTCACTTTTATCTTTCATAGGACTCCAAGTCCTCAACTTTATCTTTCGCAGGACTCAAAGTCCTCGCGTTTATCTTTCATAGGACTCAAGGTCCTTTGTCATTTACTTTTCAAAGACTATTAAAGTCTCATTTTCCTTCCAGAGACAAGCGAGTCCGTTGGCATACGGAGACAATCATGGTCTTTCGCTTTTGTTGTTTTTAAGACTATTACAGTCTTTTTTTCCTTCCAGAGACAAGCGAGTCTATTGGCACACAGAGACAAATTATGGTCATCTGCCTCTTTTTGAAGACTTCAATGTCTTTCAACTGAGACTATTAAAGTCTCATTTGCCTTCCAAAGACAATCAAGTCCGTTGGCACGCAGAGACAAATTATAGTCATCTGCCTCTTTTCAAAGACTTCAATGTCTTTCAACCGAGACTATTAAAGTCTCATTTGCCTTCCAGAGACAAACGAGTCTGTTGGCAAGCAGAGACAAATTATGGTCATGTGCCTCTTTTCGAAGACTTCAATGTCTTTCGACCAAGACTATTGCAGTCTCCTTTGCCTTCCAAAGACAATCAAGTCTGATGGCATGCGGAGACCATCATGGTCATCTGCTTTCGTTGTTTTCGAGACTATTTTAGTCTCCTTTACCATCCAGAGACAATCAAGTTCGATGGCATGTGGAGACCATCATGGTCATCTGCTTTTGTTGTTTTCAAGACTATTTTAGTCTCCTTTACCATCCAGAGACAATCAAGTCCAATGGAATGCAGAGACCATCATTGTCATCCTATTTCATTGTTTTCGAGACTATTACAGTCTCCTTTACCATCCAGAGACAATCAAGTCCGACGGCATGCGGAGACCATCATGGTCATCCACTTTTGTTGTTTTTGAGACTATTACAGTCTCCTTTACCATCCAGTGACAATCAAGTCCAATGGCTTGCAGAGACCATCATGGTCATCTGCTTCATTTACATTTCAAAGATGACAATGTCTTCAACAGGCGACAATGCCTTCATTTACATTTCAAAGATGACAATGCCTTCTTTTACATTTCGAAGACGATGTCGCAACCTACCCTTCGGTGGGAGGGTGACGCGTGACTCGCGGGTGCGTGTTCCAAGAAAGGAATACGCGTGGAGTCGCCACCAAAGTTTATTTGAGGAAAATGTTGGAAAAACCGGAAAAGACATGATCTACGAACTTTAAGTGAAAGGTTCGGGAGTTGTATTTACGCACAGGGAAGGTATTAGCACCCCACGCGTCCGTCACATGAGATGGCAGCCTTTAATCAAATGTGCAAATATGACTTCAATTTATGTTATCTTCCCTTTTTACGTTCTTATGTCTTTTTTATGCCCCTTTTTTATATTTTTATCTTTTTGTGGTCGACAAGGGTGTTTCCCTTTGCTCCTACGTATTCCTCAATTGTGATTAGAAAATCAGACCTACGTAGTTCTTTTGTGAACAAAGTGTTTTGGTTAAGTTATTTTTTTATCTGTTTTTGCAAGATATGTTTTCCTTGAATGAAAGGTCATTTTAAGGCGTTAGACCATTAGACCATCTTTTGATTCTTTTGAAAAGTGAGAAAACATTAAGGCGTTGGACCATTAATGATTTCTTTATTTTTGAAAGGGATAATAAAGTTACATATTGATTTTTAGGCTTTTTTAGAAATCTACATTTAACCAATAAAAGCGGAAAAGACCATTTCAAGGCGTTGGACCTTTGAAAATGGCTTTTTTAGGCGTTGACAAAAAGTTTTGTTTATGAAATGATTTTAGCCTTAGTTTCACTTTGGTTATTAGTCGATTCGATTAAGAAATAAAATTCCCAAAGAGAAACGTCCGATTGATTTTTTTGATTTATTTTATTAAAAGATATTTTTTATTATTATATTATTATTTTACCTCTTTTTGGTTTCTAACGTGGTTACGGCATTACCGAACGGTCGGATTTTATTTTAACATAAATTAACGTATGTTACAATTCAAATGACCGGTGGAAATTTATTTTATTTTTGATTAGGCGAGAAAATGACTTAAGTAAATGACTAAAGCACGTCAAAAGGGGGTACGGAAAGTAAATGAAATGAAAATAAAAGCACGTGAAAACAAATGAGGACCACTAAGGGTACATAGAATGAATTGAAAAGTTCGATTTCGGGAACTTACCGGTTGAAGACCGGAGAACGACGAAGAACGTCGAAGAACGGTTGAAAATCTTCGCGAAATCACCCACGAAAACGTTACGGAAACATTACGAAAGCGCCTCGGCTTGGATTTTCTTCACGGAAACAATTTTTTTCACAAATTTCAAGTGATCTCGAATTACTAGGAGGGCTGAACATTTTTTTCCATTCACTTCTCCCCCTATTTATAGGAAAATTGGGGAGAAGCTTGCCACCCATCTCGCCCAGGCGAGCTAGGTTGCTTCCTCTAGAAGCAACCGCCTTCTGGAGGAATTTTCTGGAAGGCTCGAGTGGGCCTAGTTACTATTTGCACCCCCATTTTTACTAAATACACCCCCTTGCTCTTTTTTGGTGATTCTTTTTCCGTAACGTTACGAAATTTTAGGAATTTCATAACGATGCTTGTTTTCTTTCCGTAATGTTACGAAACCTTATGGATTATGTAATCATCCCTTTTTTGCCTTCCGGAACGTTACGGAACTTTACGGATTGCGCACTAACAGTTCCTTTTAATTTCCGGCATGTCACGAAACTTCACGGATTGTGCTACAATGCTTTCTTTTGACTTCCGGCATGTCACGGAACTTCACAAATTGCCTAACGATGGGTGCCAAGTACCTCGAAGTGGTCAAACGAGGGTCGCATCCCAACAACGGATGGTCCCCGGACGAAATTAGGGTATGATAGTTGCCCCTCTTTACTTGTCTTTTATTGGAGATAAAAGGGAAGTAAAGATAAGACACTAATTTCGTTCGAGCGAAACACCATTCGGCCAGTGAACCTCCCTGCCAGCGGAACCTACAAAAATTTGAAAATTATCAGTACCAACACATCATCCTGATACTGTCGAATTTGTTCCTCTCGGTTGATACAAGACGCAGAATGACCATATTTGTCTCTGCGTTTTGTTGGACACGATCGAGCCTGGGCGGCGAGACACAGAATGACCATAATTTGTCTCTGTGTGCCACCAGACACGATCGCCTCTGGATGGCGAGAAGGTGTGCAAAATGACCATAATTTGTCCCCGCCCACCTCTCAACTTGCTGTTTTTGAATGACAAAGGGCGCAGAATTTGTCTCTGCACGTTTATCACCCAACTTGCGAAATCTGAATTTCAAAGGGTGCAGAATCTGTCTCTGCGCGTTTACCCACTCAGCTTGTTGTTCCTGAATGATAAAGGGCGCAGAATCTGTCTCTGCGCGTTTGCCCACTCAGCTTGTTGTTCCTGAATGATAAAGGGCACAGAATCTGTCTCTGCGTGTTTACCCACTCAACTTGTTGTTCCTGAATGATAAAAGGCGCAGAATCTGTCTCTGCGCGTGTCATACCCTAATTTCGTCCGGGGACCTTTGCTTGATAACGTGCGACCATTCTTTGGTCCTCGTGAGGTGCTTGGCGCCCATCATTAGGCAATTTGTGAAATTCCAGGACATGCCCAAAAAAACCAAAAAAAATATATATGCACAATCCGTAAGTTTCCGTGACACACCGAAAATCAAATGGAAGCATCGTTGCATAATTAAGTGAGGTTCCGTAACATTCCGTAAGTCAAAAAGGGGATGATTATGTAATCCGCAAGGTTCCGTAACATTACGGAAAGAAAACAAGTATCGTTACGAAATTCGTAAGTTTCCGTAACTTTACGAAAAAAGAATCACCAAAAAAACAGCAGGGGGGGTGTACTTAGTAAAAATGGGGGTGCAAATAGCACCCAGGCCCATTTGGGCCCTCCAGAAGATTCCTCCAGAAGGCGGTTGCTTCTGGAGGAAGCAACCCTGCTCGCCTGGGCGAGCTGAGCTCGCCTGGGCGAGCTGGGCGGCAACCACCTCCCCTATTTTGCTATAAATAGGGGAGGAATGCAAGAAGAAAAGGATCCCAGCCCCTTAGGCACTTCTCTCTCTTTGGAAATTGCTTGGAAAAATTGTTTCCGTGAAGAAAATCTAAGCCGAGGCGCTTCCGAAACGTTTCCGTAACGTTTTCCGTGAAGAATTTCGCAAAGATTTCAACCGTTCTTCGACGTTCTTCATTCGTTCTTCATCGTTCTTCGATCTTCAACGGGTAAGTACCTCGAACCAAGCTTTTCGATTCATTCTATGCACCCGTAGTGGTCCACATTGTGTTTCGTGCATTTTTATTCTCGTTTTGTTTACTTTTTATACCCCCTGTTGACGTGCTTAAGCCATTTTACTTAAGTCATTTCTCGCTTAACTTAAAAATAAAATAAATTTCCACCGAACGTTTGAATTGTATTATCCATTAGCTTCGGTTAAAATCAATTCCGACCGTTCGGTCATGCCGTAACCATGTTGGAAATCAAAAAAAAGGAAGTAAAAATAATATAAAATAATCAAAAAACATCTTTTAGTAAAATAAGGCGGAAAATCAATCGGACGTTTTCTCTTTGGGATTTCTCATTCTTAACCGAATTGATTAATAACTAAAGTGAAACTAAGGCTAAAAATCAACTCGCCTAGTCAAGCTCGTCCACAAAAATAGGCTTTTGAAGTTTGTCATTTCAATTTCTCACTAAGTAAGATGGATCATTTTTAAGGTCCAACGCCTTAAAATGATCACCACTTAAGTAACAAAGAATCACTTGATAAGAAAGAACTACGTAGGTCTGATTTTCTCATCCCAAATTGAGGAATACGTAGGAGCAAAGGGAAACACCCTTGTCGACCACAAAAAAGGAAAAAATATAAAAAGGGTATAAAGAATATAAGAACATAAAAGGGAACAAAAAATCAAAGTCATGTTTGCACATTCGATTAAAGGCTGCCGTCCCTTGGGACGGGCGTGTGGGGTGCTAATACCTTCCCCGTGCGTAAATACAACTCCCGAACCTTTCAACTTAAAAGTTCGTAGATCGCGTCTTTTCCGGTTTTTCCGACGTTTTCCTCAAATAAACGTTGGTGGCGACTCCGCGCGTATTCCTTTCGTGGAACACGCATCCCGCGAGTCTCGCGTCGCCCTCCCTCCGAAGGGTAGGTTGCGACAGTTGGCGACTCCACTGGGGAATGTTTTTTAGAGAGTTAGGCCATTTAATCTTGTGCAATGTTTTATCATGACTTTCTCATTTGTTGGTTTCCCTTTATTTGTCTTATGTTCTTATGTATATAAACTATTTTGTTGCTTTTAGTGTGTTTTAGAATGTATGCATGAGGTAAATATTTATTCATTTGATGCACACAAACACCAACACTATTTGCACACACTGTGAGTGAAAAAGGGCCCTATACCCGGGTTCATGGGAACATAAGGAGTGGAGGTGAATCTGTGATCATGCTAGGTCTCCGACTTGCTTGATTACAGTGAACCCTCATCTAGAGCTTTTCTCTTTGAAAACCTATTGTTGCTAGTAGTCCCTACTGCTACAATATGTTCTTCAAAGGGGATGATACCTCTAGAAACCATCAAGAGAGATATAACTACCTTGGGGATTATTGCTAAAAGCCTAGTTAGTTCTCTCCCTTATAGGTCCCTTAAATAGGGGCACGAAGCAAACACGTTGCGTGCCATTTTTCACACTGCCATGCATGAGTATCATATACCCTTTTGCTTATGTTCAGTAAATATTGTCATACTGTGTACATTCCCGCATTGTGTCTTTTGCATAGGCATTGCATATGGGTTCTGTCTTGATCCCTACTGTAAACAAACCAACGGAGGGTCCGTGTCGCCTTCTTAAAAACGTGCGTTGGGGCTTTTTTACTACCCCTAGACGTCGTATCTAAGAAGGGGACAAATTCCCCGGACCCCCGCATTCCTAGATTGCATCTGTGTCATATGCATTCCATCATGCATTCATCCATTCCACCCATGAGATATCGGAGTTTTGATTTGCACCAGCTTTTATCTCACTTTAGTAAGCATGGGAACAAATCAAACCGGCAAGAGGTTCTACCAAGTCAAGGTCAAAAGCCCAGATACCACCAGCATCAAGGAATTAGGGCGGTTGATGGAACCCCTCCAAATGCAATCCTTCCGCAAGACTTACGGAAAAATCTTAGAATTGACCATAGCAGAGGTGTCCATAGAAGCCATTGCATCACTTACCCAATACTACGACCAACCCTTGAGATGCTTCACATTCGGGGACTTCCAATTAGTACCAACCATTGAAGAATTTGAGGAAATTCTAGGATGTCCTCTCGGGGGAAGGAAACCATATCTTTCCTCCGGGTGTCTCCCCTCTTTGAACAGAATTGCAACTGTGGTCAAGGATTCAGCCAGAGGTTTGGACCGCATAAAACAGACTCGGAACGGCATAGCGGGCCTACCACAGAAGTACCTAGAAGACAAGGCGAGGGGTATGGCCAATCAAGGAGACTGGGTCCCGTTTATGGATGTGTTAGCTTTAATAATTTTTGGGGTCGTCCTCTTTCCAAACGTGGATGGTTTGATAGACCTAGCAGCAATCGACGCTTTCCTTGCCTACCACCATAGTAAGGAAAGTCCGGTGGTAGCTGTCTTGGCAGATCTATTTGACACATTTGACCGAAGGTGCGAGAAGAGTAGCGCACGGATCATCTGTTGCTTACCCGCCCTCTGTGTTTGGTTGGTTTCACACTTGTTCCAACAAGACACAAGACATCCATGTCCGCTCCTAAGTCATCGCTCGTGCACTGAAAAGAGGAGAATGGATTGGGACCAGCTCTTGGCCGGGATAGGAGGTAGAACAATCAGTTGGTTCCCCCTATGGAAGGAAGGAAAAGAAGGAGTCCTTTTCTCATGTGGAAGATACCCAAACATTCCGCTGGTAGGAACGAGGGGTTGTATTAATTACAATCCCACGCTCGCTATAAGACAACTAGGGTACCCCATGAGGGGAGCACCGACGGAAGAAAGCATGTCTCCTTTCCTTATGAGGGATCTCGGCGCACAAAATTCCAAGACTATACAAAGAATCCATAAAGCATGGGAAACCCCGTTAAGGAAAGATCAAGAGCTTAGAGGCATTCGTAATGGCATCATTGGTGGGTACCACGAATGGCTGAAAGTTCGCATACGAGGTTTAGATTGGCTCGCCAAGTTAAAAGTCGTCAGCGAAGAGAATTTTGAAGCACCGGAAGAGGACGAGGAAGTCCAAGCTCTCAAAAGCGAGTTAGGAAAGGCAAAACTCGCCAAGGAGAAGTTCAAGTTGGCTGCTACACACGTTCGGAAGGAGTGTGCCGGGTTACGGGAAGAGAATGCAATTACCGCAAGGGCCCTTGAACGAGAGACCAAGAGGGCTCGCAAGGAAGAGTATGGCCGGAACAAATTTTGCGGAGCTCTATGGGGTAGCAATAATGAACTTAAGTTGCGAAGGGAAGAAAGAGACCATTCGCGAGCACATAGCATGGTTCTGAAAGAGGAGTTGATTGCTTGTTCAAGGTCCAAAAGAAGCTTGTCTCAGCGTCTATGCGAGACAGAAACCAACATGTTAGCTATCATCGCCAAATACCAAGAAGAGTTGGGTCTAGCCACGGCCCACGAGCATAGAATCGCGGATGAGTATGCCCGAGTATATGCGGAAAAAGAGGCTAGAGGAAGGGTGATCGACTCTTTACACCAAGAGGCAACCATGTGGATGGATCGGTTTGCTCTTACCTTGAACGGGAGTCAAGAACTTCCCCGATTGTTAGCCAAGGCCAAGGCGAAGGCAGACACCTACTCCACCCCCGAAGAGATTCATGGGCTTCTCGGCTATTGTCAGCATATGATAGACTTAATGGCCCACATAATTAGAAATCGTTAGGAAACTTGTATGGTCTCTTAGACCTTGACTAAATATGACTTCCTTTTTGAAATAAAATGAGTTGGTCCCATGTTCCTACTCCAAAAAAAACTTGTGCAAATCAAATCACTCCTACATCTCATCTCTAGCATGCATTCTCTTTCTTTACCCACTCCTCACGTTTGGTTTTTTAGGGAAAACACCATAACTAAACGCGCCGCAAGGGATCCCTATCGCACCAGATCCAAATCTAGAACGATGGGTGATCAAGAGGAGACGCAGGAACAGATGAAAGCCGACATGTCGGCTCTGAAAGAACAAATGGCCTCCATGATGGAGGCCATGTTAGGTATGAAACAGCTCATGGAGAAGAACGCGGCCACTGCCGCCGCTGTCAGTTCGGCTGCCGAAGCAGACCCGACTCCCTTGGCAACTACGCACCATCCTCCCTCAAACATAGTAGGACGGGGAAGGGACACACTGGGGCACGATGGCACCCCTCACCTGGGATACAACCGAGCGGCTTACCCTTATGGACTGCCGCCCGACTATTCACCACCCATCTTGCAAGAAGATGCGGGCCACATTGCTTCTCCCGTCCATGAAAAAGAGCCTCCTCAGCAGCCCGACGAAGTCCATAAAAACCCTCAAGATTATGCTCGGAGGGATGTCGAGTTTTATCCCCCGATCCCCGAAGGGCCGGCACCGGGCACGTTGCCTCAACCCAACCTCGCAGCATCGCCAATAGTTTTGTCTATGGAAGGGCCGCCCCCGGCAACTGAAGAAAGGAGGAAGCTCGATCTCCTTGAGGAAAGATTGAGGGCTGTGGAAGGATTTGGGGACTATCCGTTTGCAGACATGACGGATCTTTGTTTAGTACCCGATGTTGTTATTCCCCCGAAGTTCAAAGTGCCGGACTTCGACAAGTATAAAGGGACGACTTGTCCCAAAAACCACCTCAAAATGTACTGCCGTAAGATGGGCGCCCATTCTAAAGATGAAAAGCTGTTGATACACTTCTTTCAGGATAGCTTGGCCGGAGCTGCGGTAGTGTGGTACACTAATTTGGAAGCTTCCCGTATCCGTACTTGGAAGGATCTGATTACCGCCTTCCTAAGGCAGTATCAGTACAATTCTGATATGGCTCCGGATCGTACTCAACTGCAGAATATGTTCAAGAAAGAGGGTGAAACCTTTAAAGAATATGCGCAGCGATGGAGGGATTTGGCGGCACAAGTAGCTCCTCCCATGGTTGAGAGAGAGATGATCACCATGATGGTAGACACTCTGCCAGTGTTCTACTATGAGAAGCTAGTGGGTTACATGCCGTCCAGCTTTGCGGATCTGGTGTTTGCCGGGGAAAGAATCGAGGTGGGATTGAAGAGAGGAAAGTTTGATTACGTTTCCTCCACAAACGTGAACGCCAAAAGAATCGGGGCAACAGGGGCAAAAAGGAAGGAAGGAGATGCCCATGCCGTCTCTTCAACACCCGCATGGGTCAAACCCCAGCAAACACCTCATGGTACCCATCAGTACGCGCAACATCACCCAAGCTTCTCGGCTCATGCTGGGAACGCCTCTAGCTCAACACCCGTGCAGCCTAAGGCACCCACCCAGAGGGAAGCTCCCCAAGTTCCAACTCCGAACGCGACTCGACCGGCCGGTAATTCCAACACGACAAGGAACTTCCCTCTGAGACCGTTGCCGGAATTCACCCCGCTCCCAATGACGTACGAAGATCTTCTACCATCCCTCATCGCCAATCATTTGGCCGTGGTAACTCCCGGAAGGGTCTTCGAACCCCCTTTCCCGAAGTGGTATGACCCTAATGCAACTTGCAAGTACCATGGGGGTGCCCCGGGGCATTCCATCGAAAAATGCATGGCCCTTAAATACAAGGTCCAACATCTAATGGATGCCGGATGGCTGACTTTCCAAGAGGATCGGCCCAATGTGAGAACCAACCCGCTCGCCAATCATGGAGGGGGAGCAGTTAATGCAGTTGAATCCGATGGGCCCCACAGGTCCAAACCTTTAAGAGATGTGGCAACCCCTAGGAGGTTTATCTTTGAGGCCCTACAAGAGGGAGGTGTAATTCCCCATAGTGGGTGTAAGGAGGATTCCTGTCTGCTACATCCCGGCAAGATGCATGACATGGAGACGTGTTTGGAAGTAGAGGAATTGTTACAACGGATGATAGACCAAGGTCGACTAGAAGTCGGCATTAAAGGAAAAGAAGAGCCGCGTATATGCATGCAATCCACGGAGGGGAGCGGTGTTGCGAAGCCCAAACCCTTGGTGATATACTTCACTAAAAGTGCAGCCTCGCAAAAGCCCGGGCCCCCCTTAATGGCCAAACCTGTTCCTTTCCCGTACCAAGATAGTCACGCGGTCCCATGGAAATATACACCTCCGGGGAAGAAGGAAGAAGAAGTCACTGACGTCAGCTCGCTGTCAGCTAAAGTAACAAATATCACGGGGCTGAGCGGTATGACCCGTAGTGGCCGTGTGTTCGCACCTCTGGACCTACCAGTCCAACCCGCCGACGTCAAAGGAAAAGGAAAAGTGGTGGAGGAACAAGATGGCGAAGCACCCCACGCTTCGAGTAAAGATATGCCAGCAAAGGGGCCCCCAGAGAAAAGGGATGGTAGAAAGGAGGTGTCGCTAGAGGAAGCCAGCGAGTTCCTTCGGATAATTCAGCAGAGCGAATTCAAGGTTATCGAACAGCTCAACAAAACCCCGGCTAGGGTCTCGCTGCTAGAGTTACTTATGAGCTCCGAGCCTCATCGGGCTCTGCTAGTAAAAGTGCTGAACGAGGCTCACGTGGCCCAAGATATTTCGGTAGAAGGTTTCGAAGGGCTGGTCAACAATATCACTGCCAACAACTATCTTGCCTTCGCCGAAGAAGAAATCCCCGCCGAGGGGAGAGGGCATAATAAGGCTTTACACGTATCAGTCAAGTGTATGGACCATATCGTGGCCAAGGTACTCATCGATAATGGTTCCAGTTTAAACGTGATGCCTAAGAGCACTTTGGACAAGTTACCATTCAATGCTTCCCATTTAAAACCAAGTTCAATGGTGGTTCGGGCCTTCGACGGCACTCACCGAGAGGTTAGGGGAGAGATCGATCTCCCAGTACAAATAGGCCCTCACACCTGTCAAGTCACTTTCCAGATAATGGACATTAACCCCCCCTACAGCTGCCTGTTGGGGCGCCCGTGGATCCACTCAGTGGGAGTTGTGCCTTCCACACTCCACCAAAAGCTGAAATTCGTAGTGGAGGGGCACTTGGTCATCGTATCAGGCGAGGAAGATATCTTGGTAAGCTGCCCATCCTCCATGCCTTATGTGGAAGCCGCAGAAGAATCGTTAGAAACCGCTTTCCAGTCTTTTGAGGTGGTCAGCATTTCCTCCGTGGACTCCCTCTTTGGGCAACCTTGTCTGTCCGATGCGGCGGTAATGATGGCCCGAGTTATGTTGGGGAACGGTTATGAACCCGGGATGGGTTTAGGCAAAGACAATGGCGGCATAACTAGTCTGATAAAAACCCAAGGGAATCGTGGGAAGTATGGTTTAGGATATAAGCCCACTCAGGCGGACATGAAAAGAAGCATCGCGGGAAGGAAGAACAGTGGTCAGAGCTCGCGTTGGAAACAAGAAAGTGAAGGAAACCCGCCCTGCCACATAAGTAGAAGCTTTATAAGTGCGGGTCTGGGAGACGAAGGTCAAGTGGTTGCAATATGTGAAGATGATGTTCCAAGAACTCTGGATTTGGTCCGACCATGCCCTCCTGATTTCCAGCTGGGAAATTGGCGAGTGGAGGAACGCCCCGGCATTTACGCAACGAGCATAATGTAAACCTTTACAGTTTTAAAAGCTCTATAGTTGGGCCTAGGCTTTAGAGTTTTCATTTTGTTAAGGCTTTGTGTCTTTTGTCTTTGAATTTATAATACAAGGATCTTTCTTCATCTGTTCCTGGTCTCTACCCATTCTCATTCATTTGCATGTTTACTTCTTTTCTGAAACGGCAGATTCGATGACGAGTCCCCCGAAGGTACTAATACCTGGGACCCGTCTATCAACTTCGAGCAAGAAATGAATCAAACGGAAGATGAAGGAGATGAGGATGTGGAACTTCCTTCGGAACTAGAAAGAATGGTCGCCCATGAGGACCAAGAAATGGGGCCTCATCAAGAAGAAACAGAGCTAGTAGACTTAGGAATTGGCAGTGGAAAGAGGGAAGTAAAAATAGGTACAGGCATTACCGCACCTATCCGTGAAGAATTAATAATCCTGCTAAAAGATTACCAAGACATCTTTGCTTGGTCATACCAAGATATGCCCGGTTTGAGTTCTGACATTGTGCAGCACCGATTGCCTCTAAATCCCGGGTGTTCCCCAGTAAAACAGAAATTGAGGAGGATGAAACCCGAAATGTCCTTGAAGATAAAAGAAGAAGTGAAGAAGCAGTTTGACGCTGGTTTTCTGACCGTCGCTCGGTATCCAGAATGGGTTGCCAACATCGTACCAGTTCCTAAAAAAGGTGGGAAAGTGCGAATGTGTGTAGATTACCGGGACCTGAATCGGGCCAGTCCCAAGGACAATTTTCCGTTACCACACATTGATATCCTCGTAGATAACACGGCCAATTTCGCTTTATTTTCCTTCATGGATGGTTTCTCTGGTTACAATCAGATAAAGATGGCGCCCGAGGATATGGAAAAGACTACTTTCGTCACCCTGTGGGGAACGTTCTGTTACAAGGTGATGTCCTTTGGACTCAAGAATGCCGGGGCAACTTATCAACGGGCCATGGTAGCTTTGTTCCATGATATGATGCATCAAGAGATCGAGGTCTACGTGGACGACATAATTGCTAAATCTAAATCTGAGGAAGAACACCTTGTCAACCTGCGGAATTTGTTCGAAAGGCTTAAGAAATATCAATTAAGGTTGAACCCCGCTAAGTGTACCTTTGGGGTCAAATCAGGGAAATTGCTTGGTTTCGTTGTAAGCCAGAAAGGGATAGAGGTAGACCCCGAAAAAGTGAAGGCTATCCTTGAGATGCCAGAACCCCGTACAGAGAGGCAAGTCCGAGGTTTCCTGGGGCGCTTGAATTATATTGCCAGATTCATATCGCAGCTCACCGCCATTTGTGAGCCGTTGTTTAAACTCTTGCGCAAAAACCAAACTGATCGGTGGAATGAGGATTGCCAAGAGGCTTTTGGAAGGATCAAAAAGTGCCTAATGAATCCTCCCGTGCTTATGCCACCAGTACCTGGAAGGCCTCTCATTTTGTACATGACAATCTTGGACGAGTCAATGGGGTGTATGCTGGGGCAACATGACGAATCCGGGAAAAAAGAGCGCGCTGTTTACTACCTAAGCAAGAAGTTCACGACCTGTGAGATGAATTACTCCTTGCTCGAAAGAACGTGTTGTGCTTTGGTATGGGCATCCCATCGCTTAAGGCAGTACATGCTGAGCCATACTACCTGGTTGATCTCCAAAATGGACCCAGTTAAGTACATCTTTGAAAAGCCAGCTCTCACAGGACGAATCGCCCGGTGGCAAGTCTTGCTATCTGAGTTTGATATAGTCTACGTCACCCAAAAGGCGATAAAAGGAAGCGCTTTGGCAGACTATTTGGCTCAACAGCCTCTTAATGACTACCAGCCCATGCATCCGGAATTCCCGGATGAGGACATCATGGCCTTGTTCGAGGAAAAGTTGGATGAAGATCGGGACAAATGGACTGTATGGTTTGACGGAGCGTCAAACATTCTAGGTCATGGCGTCGGGGCAGTGTTGATATCTCCGGACAATCAATGTGTACCTTTCACAGCCAGACTAGGATTCGACTGCACCAACAACATGGCCGAATATGAAGCATGTGCCCTAGCCGTCCAGGCAGCAATTGACTCCGATGTCAAACTACTCAAGGTGTACGGCGACTCAGCGTTGGTAATCCATCAGCTGAGAGGAGAATGGGAAACTAGAGATCCCAAGCTGATACCCTACAAAGCCTACATCAAAGAGTTGGCTGAGACTTTCGATGAGATCTCCTTCCATCATGTTCCCCGCGATGAAAATCAAATGGCGGATGCACTTGCTACGTTGGCATCTATGTTCCAGCTAACACCACACGGGGACCTACCCTACATTGAATTTCAGTGTCGTGGCAAACCCGCACATTGTTGCCAAGTGGAAGAGGAACGGGACGGAAAGCCCTGGTATTACGACATCAAGCGATATGTCGAAAGCAAAGAATACCCGCCAGAGATTGCCGACAACGATAAAAGGACATTGAGGAGGTTGGCAGCCAGTTTCTTCATGAGCGGAGGCACACTGTATAAGAGGAATCACGACATGACACTCCTGCGATGTGTGGATGCCAAGGAGGCAAATCACATGATCGAGGAAGTCCATGAGGGCTCGTTTGGAACGCACGCCAACGGGCATGCTATGGCCAGGAAGATCTTAAGAGCAGGTTATTACTGGCTTACCATGGAAAGTGATTGTTGTATCCATGTGAGGAAGTGCCACAAATGTCAAGCGTTTGCAGATAATGTCAATGCCCCACCACATCCTCTGAATGTCATGTCCGCCCCTTGGCCTTTCTCCATGTGGGGAATAGATGTCATCGGGGCCATTGAGCCCAAGGCCTCGAATGGTCATCGCTTCATCCTCGTAGCGATAGATTATTTCACCAAGTGGGTCGAGGCGGCTTCATATACCTATGTCACGAGGAATGTGGTGGTCAGGTTCATTAAGAAGGAGATTATCTGCCGATATGGTTTGCCAAGGAAGATTATCACGGACAACGGCACCAACCTGAATAACAAGATGATGGGGGAAATGTGCGAGGAGTTTAAAATCCAGCATCACAATTCCACACCCTACCGGCCAAAGATGAATGGAGCCGTGGAAGCAGCCAATAAGAATATCAAAAAGATTATCCAAAAGATGACCGTGTCATACAAGGATTGGCACGAGATGCTCCCATTCGCGTTACACGGTTACCGAACTTCAGTGCGAACGTCAACTGGGGCAACGCCATTCTCATTGGTATATGGGATGGAGGCAGTGTTACCATTTGAGGTAGAAGTCCCGTCATTAAGGATCTTGGCAGAATCCGGGTTAAAGGAATCAGAGTGGGCTCAAACACGCTACGATCAACTCAACCTCATTGAGGGTAAGCGCTTAACGGCCATGAGTCATGGGCGCTTATACCAGCAAAGAATGAAGAGTGCATTCGACAAGAAAGTACGCTTACGCAAGTTCCATGAGGGAGACCTTGTGCTAAAGAAAATGTCCCATGCTGTCAAGGACCATCGAGGGAAATGGGCCCCGAACTACGAAGGGCCTTTTGTCGTGAAGAGGGCTTTTTCCGGAGGAGCTTTGGTGCTTACCAACATGGATGGCGAAGAGCTACCTTCACCCGTGAACTCTGATGTCGTCAAACAATATTATGCTTAGAAGCTGGGGCAATTAAGGATGTCGCTGCATGTTCTTTATCTTTATGCGTTTTCTGGATTTCCCCCAGGGATTTCCTGTCTGTTGTATCTCTCGTTACAATCTTTCAAAGAAATGAACGTGGATTCGAGGCTTTTAGTCCTCACGTTAGTTTCACACCTTGCGTTAATCTGCGATCACCTGAGCCCTTCCGCTCAGTTCATGGGATCCCCCAAGCGCTTAATTAGAATTGAACCTGAACCAACTTTCCCTAAATTTTCTGCGTTTGAAAACATTCATGCATACGCATACGCATACGCATGTATATTGTTGTGATAAAACAGGGGCAGGATCACCTTGGGCTACCTTCTGGAGTGAAGACAAAACATGAATGGCAGAAACCAGTCAAGGTAGGGTAATGATGCGGCCAAGATTGGCCATACCTGGTTGTTTATTACTTGCAGGTATTTAAGGATGAACGCAAGCGGGGATGGGGTCACGACCGACCGATCGTTGCTCTTCTCTGTGCGAAACAAGCAGGGAATGTCGCTGCAAGGCAGCCCCGTATCCTTTCTATTTTGTAGCTTTCTTTTACTATTTGTTTGTTTTAAAAAGGAAAAGAGTAATAATAAGATAAGTAATCAACGCCTGATTCTAACCTAAGTAAGTTCAAGTTAGGCAAAATGCTAATCCATGAGAAGGGAGGGGACATGGTCAATGTTCCCCCCCCCAAAAAAAAAAAAAAAAAAAAAAAAAAAAAAAAAAGTGCAGGTTAGCTCGCCTGGGCGAGCTGGGCTCGCCTGGGCGAGCCACCTCTGCACCAAAATATAAAAATGACGAAGGGGGGGACGTTTTTTCATTCAAAAACTTCCCCCCCTCATTCAAAAAAGAAAGCTCACGGGACTCACGGATTTTGCAGCCCTTAGGTCACCATTTTTTGCGTTTTTGATTCCGTTTTGCTCTATTATTCGTCTCCAACAAGTAAGTACCTCATTCTTGGGCTTTCTAGCTTTCCATTGATGTAGTTTGGTGCTCTAAATTGCATGTGTTTGCTAAGAAACGTGAGGGATTTATCCTCAAATTGTTGCTTGTTTTTGTTGAATTGAGGGGTTGTAAGGGATGGCCTTGGCCTAGGGTGTATTCTGAAGTAATGGCGCATGCCACATTGTCCCCATTCTCTTGATATTCGTGCCTAAACATGCGCCCACCAAGTGCTCGGTGGAATGCCTCAACGACATATGAGCATGGTTTTGTGAGCTTTGGGTTGTGGGACTGTTTTATATGTATAGGGACAGCATGAAGGATTTAAAATGAGTGCCCGAATGCAATTCTAGGCCTAGGAACCCAAGCTTTTAATTTCAATACAAGGAAGCATGACTTACGCCTAGGAATCTAAGTTTTGGTTTTAAATGAAAAAAGGCATGAATATTAGGACATGTTTGAGAGGTTGTTATTAGGATTTAAATTTGGCTGCCCCATGAGGAATACCTTGCACCTAGGTAGCATGGAAAATACCTTTCAACGGTATGTATATATGTGAATATATATAGCATGGAAATGCCTTGCAAAATGTTGAATTTTATGCCTTGCAAAATATGAATAGCATGAAAATGCCTTGCATAATATGAATATATATAGCATGAAGTGCCTTACAAAGTGTTGGATGGGTAGCGTAAAAGTGTTTTTCAAAATATGTGTATTTGTGAGTAGGTAACAAAAGAAGCCTTCCAAAAAAATGTGCATATATATATAGGATGTAGCATGAAAAAGTTTGTCAAAAAATATGTACATGGATAGGTGTCGTAAAATGCTTCACACAAAATTTTTATGTGTGCAAATACGTATGTGTCATAAAATAGCACGACCCCAATATGATTATTTTATAAAGTGCATGTTGACACTCGTGCCATGAGAAGTGTAGTTTGGCCCTTGTTTGTAATGATTGTTATATTTCTCGTAAACTAACTTTCCAAATGTTTGCCTTCCCAGGAATGGCCCCGAGGAAGCTTGCCTCAAAGAGGTCCAGGAAGGACAAGGCGACCGAAGGAACTAGTTCCGCCCCGGAGTACGACAGTCACCGCTTTAGGAGCGTTGTACACCAGCAGCGCTTCGAAGCCATCAAGGGATGGTCGTTTCTCCGGGAGCGACGCGTCCAGCTCAGGGACGACGAGTATACTGATTTTCAGGAGGAAATAGGGCGCCGGCGGTGGGCACCACTGGTTACTCCTATGGCCAAGTTTGATCCAGAAATAGTCCTTGAATTTTATGCCAATGCTTGGCCAACAGAGGAGGGCGTGCGTGACATGAGATCCTGGGTTAGGGGTCAGTGGATCCCGTTCGATGCCGACGCTATCAGCCAGCTCCTGGGATATCCGATGGTGTTGGAAGAGGGCCAGGAATGCGAGTATGGCCAGAGGAGGAACCGGTCTGATGGGTTCGATGAGGAGGCCATCGCCCAGCTGCTATGTATACCGGGGCAGGATTTTGCCCGGACTGCTGCAGGAAGGCGAGTGCGAATCATGCGCACCAACATGACCACCCTGACTCAGATATGGATGACTCTGCTCCTCAGCAACATCCTGCCCACCGATCATAATTCCGACCTCCCCATGCCGAAGTGCCAGCTGGTGTACGCCATCCTGACACGGATGAGCATCCATGTGGCTCAGTTGATCGCTGATGCCATCTATATTTTTGCAGGTATGGCGCCCACTAGGCACCCTTTGGACCCAGATAAGTCCAACAGGGCCCTGGGATTCCCCGCACTGATCACAGGACTCTGCCAGTCGTTCGGAGTCCCCGTTGCACCTACCAAGGTGATTCGGCCGCCTATCACCCGGGCTTTTATTGAGAAGTACTGTACCCAGAGACAGGGTCAGGGTGATGCTCCACAGGCCGCAGGCGCGCCCCCACCACCTCATCAGGCTGGCCAGGCTGGGGCATTTGACATGGAGCAGTATTTACGGCATTTGGTTCGCCAGCAGGCAGCCAACCACCGAGCACATGTACGGACCCATGACTGTCTGTACCAGATGAGTCTTAGCATGCAGAGCCAGGGCTTCGCTCCTTTTTCATGCCCTACTCCAGACCAGTTCAGGGCAGAGGTCGCATGGCCCGGAGATTGGCCCGAGGCCCAAGCAGGAGAGGTACCCCCAGAAGCTCCTGGCGATGGAGAAGAAGCCCGCGAGGATGAGGAGATGGCTGATTTGCTTGACTTCTTGGGAGGGAGTGGAGACACGTGACTGGGAGATCCCCAGATTCATGTTTTCTTTCATATTTCTTTCGTCATTTTTATTCTATGTTATTGTTTGGACTTGAGAGACTAATGTTTGTTTTTGTTGTTTCGATTGTCATTTGTACAGCGCATACATTTTTGTTTAGGTTGGTGCGTTAGTATTTATATATCATTACTATCGATGATGTTTGAAATTCTGGAACCGTGTAGAGTTCTTCGTTTAGGAACATCGTCCAAAAGAATATATGTAAAATAAACAAAAAAATCATGATAAAAATAAAAATAGAAAAGGAAAGGAAATGAAATAGAAAAGAAAAGAAAGTGAAAAGAAAAAGAGAGCAAATAAGGAAAAAAGGGGCAAGTAAGGAAAAAGGTGGAAAAAGAGAAAATAAGTTGTCTAGCTAAAAAACGACATGCTTTTGAAAAGAGACGATTTCCAACTTTTCTTTGAAAAAAATTCGTTGATCATAACCAATTTTTGGAAAATGTGTCTACACCTGAAGGGTGAATGCTGTGAAATTTCCCCGGACGCCCGAAATGGACTCGGATGAATGCAAAAATTGATAAAGGAACATATTTTGGAAACATTGGGTTGATTAAAAATAGAGGAAATGAATCCTGAGCCCTAGCATCACATGACCATAAAAAGTTGACATTTGAGTGTCCGCGTAGATGCATGCATGATCAGTTTTGCATAAAGTTTCCAAATCATCATTTTTGCATTTGTGTCATGGAAATAATATGGGGCATCCCTTTTATCCTTGAGCCAAACCAAACCCCGACATGTATCATGTCTAGCCATTCTACAAACCTTGAGCCAAAATCCTGACTCACCGTAATCCTTACCCTCGGAAGCAAAAAAGAAAAGAAGGAAAATTTCCAATCAAAGAGAAAGCAAAAAAAAGAAAAGAAAGAAAATTCCCAACCAAAGAATGGGAGAAAGTAAAAAAGCAAGGAAAGAAAGTTCTTGATCAAAGAACTGGAAGAAATGTGCAGAAAGGTCTTTTGACCAGACAATATCTGAACAATACAGAATTGTCACCAAATGAAAAAAAAGGAAGGAAAGGAAACCACGACCTAAAATGGTCTTCTCCCTTTAATTACCAACCAAAATCCCGTGCGCTAGCGACCCTTTTTTCCTCGCCCCGCACTAAACGAAAAAAACAGAAAAAAAGAAAAAGCCAGAAAAATCAAAAGCCAAAAACACATAAAAAAACGAAAGAAGAAACCACCAAAAGAACTCATTCCCAAGGGAAGCCCTATTGATCCATGATCACGCATGTAATTTTTGATTTGATAGGAAATAATTTGCAAAGTCAAGTCATGACATATCTATGGTTCGGAATTAGGATGAAACACTTACCTGTGCGAGATTGATACACTTTGAATGGATTTCTTCTATTTTTGTCGAACCCAGTGTTTCCTCTAAATGGTTATTTAGAAACGAAATGCTAACATCCAAGATCTCATTTATGGTTATGGGGGATCCCATCAGCAGACTCTCCTTCCCTGGTAGGCGCATTGTTTGTCACTCAAATCATATGCTGCTCTAAATCAGTTGGAATATCTGTCTCTTTGCTAAAGCATGTTTGCATTTTAGTGGAGAAAACACCGAGACTTTTTCAAGTCTCACAAGTAATCCAGAACTACGTAGGTCTGAGTTCCTCATTGGAGGATACGTAGGAGCAAGAGCCTCGCTTTTGTCGACCACACCGCCTTTTGTCGCCATAACTCAAGAGCTGGTAGCCCGCGGAGATACCTTACGGTTATCCGAACCCTTTTGTCATCCAGAGGCGGCGGGCCCGATGACAAGCAGAGACCAAGTTTGGTCATTCTGCACCCAAGATACGCGGAGATACCTTACGGTTATCCGCACCCTTTTGTCATCCAGAGGCGGCGGGCCCGATGACAAGCAGAGACCAAGTTTGGTCATTCTGCACCCAAGATACGCGGAGATACCTTACGGTTATCCGCACCCTTTTGTCATCCAGAGGCGGCGGGCCCGATGACAAGCAGAGACCAAGTTTGGTCATTCTGCACCCAAGATACGCGGAGATACCTTACGGTTATCCGCACCCTTTTGTCATCCAGAGGCGGCGGGCCCGATGACAAGCAGAGACCAAGTTTGGTCATTCTGCACCCAAGATACGCGGAGATACCTTACGGTTATCCGCACCCTTTTGTCATCCAGAGGCGGCGGGCCCGATGACAAGCAGAGACCAAGTTTGGTCATTCTGCACCCAAGATACGCGGAGATACCTTACGGTTATCCGCACCCTTTTGTCATCCAGAGGCGGCGGGCCCGATGACAAGCAGAGACCAAGTTTGGTCATTCTGCACCCAAGATACGCGGAGATACCTTACGGTTATCCGCACCCTTTTGTCATCCAGAGGCGGCGGGCCCGATGACAAGCAGAGACCAAGTTTGGTCATTCTGCACCCAAGATACGCGGAGATACCTTACGGTTATCCGCACCCTTTTGTCATCCAGAGGCGGCGGGCCCGATGACAAGCAGAGACCAAGTTTGGTCATTCTGCACCCAAGATACGCGGAGATACCTTATGGTTATTCGCACCCATTCTTTTGCTATCTGTAAGACAGAACGCTTGATAGCATGCAGAGGCTGACACAGTCTTCTGCACCTTTTGTTCCTCCGGGGACAACAAAGCCATTTACATGTGGAAATTTCATGGTCACTCGCGACTCTCGTCAGCCGAGAGGAGCGAAATTAGTGTCATACACTGATTTTCGGGGACCTTTGCTTGATGACATGCGACCATTCTTTGGTCCTTGTGAGGTGCTTGGCATCCATCATCAGGCAATTTGTGAGATCCTAGGAACGACAAGTCACGGTCACCCGCGACTCTCGTCAACCGAGAGGAGCGAAATTAGTGTCATACACTGATTTTCGGGTACCTTTGCTTGATGACATGCGACCATTCTTTGGTCCTTGTGAGGTGCTTGGCGCCCATCATTAGGCAATTTGTGAAATTTTGGGAACAACAAGTCATTTGCATGTGGAGATTTTATGGTCACCCGCGACTCTCGTCAAATCGAGAGGGACGAAATTAGTGTCTTATCTTTACTTTTCTTTTATCTCCAATAAAAGAGAAGTAAAGAGGGGCAACTGTCATACCCTAATTTCGTCCGGGGACCTTTGCTTGATAACGTGCGACCATTCTTTGGTCCTCGTGAGGTGCTTGGCGCCCATCATTAGGCAATTTGTGAAATTCCAGGACATGCCCAAAAAAACCAAAAAAAATATATATGCACAATCCGTAAGTTTCCGTGACACACCGGAAATCAAATGGAAGCATCGTTGCATAATTAAGTGAGGTTCCGTAACATTCCGTAAGTCAAAAAGGGGATGATTATGTAATCCGCAAGGTTCCGTAACATTACGGAAAGAAAACAAGTATCGTTACGAAATTCGTAAGTTTCCGTAACTTTACGAAAAAAGAATCACCAAAAAAACAGCAGGGGGGGTGTACTTAGTAAAAATGGGGGTGCAAATAGCACCCAGGCCCATTTGGGCCCTCCAGAAGATTCCTCCAGAAGGCGGTTGCTTCTGGAGGAAGCAACCCTGCTCGCCTGGGCGAGCTGAGCTCGCCTGGGCGAGCTGGGCGGCAACCACCTCCCCTATTTTGCTATAAATAGGGGAGGAATGCAAGAAGAAAAGGATCCCAGCCCCTTAGGCACTTCTCTCTCTTTGGAAATTGCTTGGAAAAATTGTTTCCGTGAAGAAAATCTAAGCCGAGGCGCTTCCGAAACGTTTCCGTAACGTTTTCCGTGAAGAATTTCGCAAAGATTTCAACCGTTCTTCGACGTTCTTCATTCGTTCTTCATCGTTCTTCGATCTTCAACGGGTAAGTACCTCGAACCAAGCTTTTCGATTCATTCTATGCACCCGTAGTGGTCCACATTGTGTTTCGTGCATTTTTATTCTCGTTTTGTTTACTTTTTATACCCCCTGTTGACGTGCTTAAGCCATTTTACTTAAGTCATTTCTCGCTTAACTTAAAAATAAAATAAATTTCCACCGAACGTTTGAATTGTATTATCCATTAGCTTCGGTTAAAATCAATTCCGACCGTTCGGTCATGCCGTAACCATGTTGGAAATCAAAAAAAAGGAAGTAAAAATAATATAAAATAATCAAAAAACATCTTTTAGTAAAATAAGGCGGAAAATCAATCGGACGTTTTCTCTTTGGGATTTCTCATTCTTAACCGAATTGATTAATAACTAAAGTGAAACTAAGGCTAAAAATCAACTCGCCTAGTCAAGCTCGTCCACAAAAATAGGCTTTTGAAGTTTGTCATTTCAATTTCTCACTAAGTAAGATGGATCATTTTTAAGGTCCAACGCCTTAAAATGATCACCACTTAAGTAACAAAGAATCACTTGATAAGAAAGAACTACGTAGGTCTGATTTTCTCATCCCAAATTGAGGAATACGTAGGAGCAAAGGGAAACACCCTTGTCGACCACAAAAAAGGAAAAAATATAAAAAGGGTATAAAGAATATAAGAACATAAAAGGGAACAAAAAATCAAAGTCATGTTTGCACATTCGATTAAAGGCTGCCGTCCCTTGGGACGGGCGTGTGGGGTGCTAATACCTTCCCCGTGCGTAAATACAACTCCCGAACCTTTCAACTTAAAAGTTCGTAGATCGCGTCTTTTCCGGTTTTTCCGACGTTTTCCTCAAATAAACGTTGGTGGCGACTCCGCGCGTATTCCTTTCGTGGAACACGCATCCCGCGAGTCTCGCGTCGCCCTCCCTCCGAAGGGTAGGTTGCGACAGCGCGTTTACCCACTCAGCTTGTTGTTCCTGAATGATAAAGGGCGCAAAATTCGTCTATGCGCGTTTACCACCCAACTTGCTATCATGCTTTGAGTCTTATAGATAGCAAAGGAAAGTTTTAAACAGATAACCACTCGGGTATCTCCGCATGTCACGTGACTCCAGTATCAGTATGACAAAAATTGTCTGCGCGGAAGATGACGTAAATCTCCGCGTGTCAACGGGCTTGTTGGCCGCAATTGACAACGGGTGCACAAGACGACGTTAGTCTCCGCGTGCTATCATGCTTTGAGTCTTAGAGATAGAAAAAGAAATTTAAACGGATAACCACTTGGGTATCTCCGCATGTCACGTGACTTCAGTGTCAGTATGACAGAAATTGTCTGCGCGGAAGATGACGTAAATCTCCGCGTGTCAACGGGCTTGTTGGCCGCGATTGACAACGGGTGCACAAGACGACGTTAGTCTCTGCGTGCTATCATGCTTTGAGTCTTAGAGATAGCAAAAGAAAGTTGAAACGGATAACCACTCGGGTATCTCCGCATGTCACGTGACTTCAGTGTCAGTATGACAGAAATTGTGGGGGCGGAAGATGACGTAAATCTCCGCGTGTCAACGGGCTTGTTGGCCGCGATTGACAAAGGGTGCAGAAGACGACGTTAGTCTCCGCGTGCTATCATGCTTTGAGTCTTAGAGATAACAAAAGAAAGTTTAAACGGATAACCACTCGGGTATCTCCGCATGTCACGTTACTCCAGTGTCAGTATGACAGAAATTGTGGGGGCGGCCGACAAAAGCGAGGCTCTTGCTCCTACGTATCCTCAATGAGGAACTCAGACCTACGTAGTTCTGGATAACTTGTGAGACTAAAAATAGTCTCGGTGTCTTCTTCACTAAAATGCGAACATGCTTTAGTAAAGAGAAAAAAACTTCCAACTAATCAGAGCAACATATGCTTTTCGGATGAAAAATAATGTGTCTACCGGGGAAGGGGAGTATGCTGATGAAATCTTCTCATAACCACAAATGAGATTTTGGATGTTAGCATTTCATTTCTAAATGACCATCTAGAGGAAACACTAGGTTCAACAAAAATAGAAGAAAATCACTCAAAGTGTATCAATCTCACACAGGTAAGTGTTGCATCCTAATTCCGAAGGTATGTCATGACTTGATTTTTCAAATCATTTCCTATCAAATCAAAGATTACATGCGTGATCATGGATCAGTAGGACTTTTTTCTTGGGAATGGGGTTTTTCTTGGTGGAAAATTTGGCTTTGAATTTTTTTTTGGCCTTTTCCTTTTCTGTTTTTGTTTAGCGCGAGGCGAACAAGTCACCGACGCATAGGATTTTGGTTGGAAATCAAAGGGAGAGGACCCCTTTAGGTCGTGGTTTCCTTTCTTTCCATGTTTTCTTGGTGACAATTCTGTATTGTTCAGATATTGTCTGGTCCAAATACCTTTCTGTATATTTCTTCTGTTTTCTTCCGATCTTTGATCGGGAATTTTCTTTCCTTTTTTTGCTTTCCCTCACTCTTCGATTAGGAATTTTCTCTTTTTGTTTTCTCCCACTCTTTTGATTAGGAAGTTCCTTTCTTTTTTGTTTTCTTCTGAGGGCAAGATTTATGGTAAATTGGGATTTTGGCTCAAGGCTTGCAGCACGGCTGGACATGATATATGTCAGGGTTTGGTTCAGCTCAAGGATAAAAGGGGATGTCCCACATTATTTCCATGACACAAATGCAATAATGATGATTTGGAAATTGTATGCAAAACTAGTCATGCATGCACCTATGTGGACACTCAAGTGTCAAACTTTTATGGTCATGTGATGCTAGGGCTCATAATTCATTCTCTCTACTTTAGTCAACCCAGTGTTTCCAAAATATGTTCTTTTATCCATTTGTGCATTCATCCGAGCCTATTTTGGGTGTTCGAAAAACTTTCGCAACATTTACCCTTCAGGTGTATACACGTTTTTTCAAAAACTGGTTATGATCAGTGAATTCTTTCAAAGAAAAGTTGGAAGTTATCTCTTTTCACAAGCATGTTGTTTTTTAGCCAGACAAATTTTTATTTTTATTATTTTCTTTTTTTCTTCCATCTTTTTCTTTTCCTACTTGCTCTCTTTTCCTTTTCCTTTTTTTCCTTTTTTAAGTTATTTATCATTTGTTCATTTCCTCTCTCTTCTTTCTTTTTTCTCTTTTTCTCTCTGAAAAGGTCGTGCGGACGAGGGCGCACACTACCTACTTACGTCTAACCACAAGGTGAATGAAAAATGCACGAAAATGGTAAGTCGCAAAAATGGTGACGAAATAACTGAGAGCCATAACGCCAAAAATTTCTAACAGAAACAAACAATAATGATAGTAACGTTATTAACCATATGAACAAAACAGAAAATAGTAATGTCAACAACAATATGGGCAATAACAAAAATCGTTAATAGCAAACTAAACAAAACAAAAAAAAAACAGATATGTCAAAAATGCAGTGACCTCAGTCACGTGGCTTCGCTTCCTCCCAAGAAATCGAGTAAATATGTCATCTCCTCATCCATGCGGGCGTCCTCTGCACCGTCGGGAGCTCCTGCAGGTGCCTCCTCTGTCTGGTCCTCGGGCCAATCTCTGGGCCATGAGACCTCATCCCTAAACTGATCTGGAGTAGGGCACGCAAAAGGAGCGAAGCCCTGGCTCTGCTGACTGAGGCTGAGCTGGTAGAGACACTCATGGATCTGCACCTGCCCCCTGTGGTTGGCCGCTTGCTGGCGAACCAAGTGCTGGAAATACCGCTCCATGCCGAATGACCCAGCTGGATCAGCCTGATGAGGTGGGGGCGGTGCGTCAGTGGCCTACAGTGCATCACCCTACGCCTGTCTAGGCATGCAATACTTCTCAATGAAGGACCAAGTGATTGGCGGTCGAATCACCTTGCTAGGTGTGACGGGAACCCCAAACGACTGGCAGAGACCCATGATCAACACTGGAAACCCCAGGGCCCAGTTAGACTTATCTGGGTCTAGAGGATGCCTGGTAGGCGGCATACCTGCAAATAAATAAATGGCGTCAGCGATCAACTGAGCCACATGGACGCTCATCCGTGTCAGGATGGCATACACCAGCTGACACTTCGGCAGAGGGAGGTCGGAGTTATGATCGCTGGGCAAGATGTTACTGAGCAGCAACGTCATCCACGTTTGGGTCAAGGTAGTCATGCTGGTGCACATGATCCGCACCCGTCTCCCGGCAGCGGTCCGGGCAAAATCCTGACCCGATATGCATAACAGTTGGGCAATGGCCTCCTCATCAAATCCATCGGCCTGGTTCCTTCCCTGACTATACTCGCACTCCTGGCCCTCCTCTAACACTAGTGGGTCTCCTAGAAACTGGCTGAGGGTGTCTGCATCAAAAGGAATCCACTGGCCCTTTACCCATGACCGCATGTCCCGCACGCCCTCCTCCGTGGGCCAAGCATTGGCATAAAACTCTAGGACTACATCTGGGTCAAACTTGGCCATGGGAGTGACCAGCGACGTCCAACGCCGGCGAGCTATCTCTTCCTGGAAATCTGTGTCTCATCGTCCCTGAGCTGGACGCGTCTCTCTCGGTGGAATGACCATCCCTTGATGGCCTCGAAACGTTGTTGGTGCTCAACGCTCCTGAAACGATGGTTGTCAAACTCGGGAGCGGCACTAGTCCCTTCAGCTGCGGCGTCCTTCCTGGATCTCTTTGCGGAAAGCTTTCTCGGAGCCATTTCCTGTGAGGATAAAAATTTGGAAAGTCAGTTTACAAGAAAATGCTTATTTTAAAGCAAAAAGGGCATGCTAATCTTTCCGATTTAGAACAAACTTGTGCACACATTTCCTTAATATAAAACATTTATGAACGTGCATATGCGTAAAATATCCTACTATTTATATCAACATACAAGGATATTCAAAACATTCTAGTTACCACACACATATATATTTTTTTGGAAAGAATACGTATACGCATGCTCAAGGTATTGTGTCAAAATTACATATGTTCATATCCTAAGTATTTTGCTACCACAAACTACCTACACACATTTGAAGTATTTTATTAACATACAAATTTTATTGTTTCATTCACATTTATTTATACATATATGCACATTGGGGAGCCAATCTCACGTCATGCACACACTTGCATTTGAAAAGGAACTTTCATGCCATCTATATACTCTTGAGGGGCAATTCCACATCATATATTCATTTGGGAAGCATCCTCGTGCCATTTTTGACATGAGTACATTTTTTTGAAAGGCTTCTTATGCTACCTATCCAAAAATATACATATTTTGAAAGGCATTTTTACGCTACCTAGGTGCAAGGTATTCCCCATGGGGCAGCCAAATTTAAATTCTAATAAAAACCTCTCAAACATGTCCTAATATTCATGCCTTTTTACATTCAAAACCAAAATTTAGATTCCTAGGCATAAGTCATGCTTCCTTGCATTGAAATTAAAAGCTTGGGTTCCTAGGCCTAGAATTGCATTCGGGCACTCATTTTAAATCCTTCATGCTGTCCCTATACATATAAAACAGTCCCACAATCCCAAGCTTACAAAACCATGCTCATATGTCATTGAGGCATTTCACTGAGCACTTGGTGGGCGCATGTTTAGGCATGAATAGCAAGAGAGTGGGGGCAATGTGGCATGCCCCATTGCTTCAGGATGCACCCTAGGCCTAAGGCCATCCCCTACAACCCCTTAATTCAAACCAATCAAGCATGAAAACAAACCAAAATTGCCCTACAAATTTGAGCACATTCCCACAATTTAGAGCACCAAAAGAAGACCAAAATACACCAATGGAAAGCTAGAAAGCTCAAGGATGAGATACTTACTTGTTGGAGTGAGTAGGAGTATCAAAAATGAAAGCAAAATGCAACCAAAGGTGGCTTGGGGGAGCAAAAACCGTGAGTCCCGTAAGCTTTCTCTTTTTGAATGAGGGGGGGGGGGGGAGGAGTTTTTGGGGTGCAGAAAACTCCCCCTCCCTCGTTTTTTATATTTTGGTGCAAGGGTTGCTCACCCAGGCGAGCTAACCTGCCATTTTTTTTGGCGCTATCATGAGTATGGCCCTCTACGGGTCGGCGTTCGCTTACTCGAACCCACTCAAGGTAGATTAGGCATCCATTATTTATTTTAAACAAACAATAGTAATAATTACTGTGAATTTAAAGGATACTAGGCTTCGTTGCAGCGGCGTTTTCCGCTTGTCCAGAGCTGGGAAGGGATGACGATCTGTCGGTCGTGACCCTAGCCTCTATTTGCGTCCGTCCCTAAGTACCTGAAAGTAGGAAACAACAATGCGTGGCAAATCGTGACCGTGTCATCGTCTTACCTTGATTGGTTTTTGCCTTTAACTTTGTCTCGACCTCTGACTGTGGCCTAAGACGATTCTGCCCCTGTTATCACGAAAATATGCATGTGTATGCGTATGCATGAATGTTTTCAAATGCAATAATCTTATTAGTGAAAGCTGGTTAGGTTAAGTTTTGATTAAGCGCTTGGGGCACCCCATGAACTGTGAGAAAGGGCTCAGGTTATTACAAGCTAACACATGGTATAAAACCAAAGTGAGGACTGAAGTCTCAAACCTATGTTCTCTTCTTTTAAAAGACTGTGACAAGAGATATACAGTAGACGGGAATCCTTGGGGGAAACCAAGGAGACACACAAAAATAAAAGAACATGCAGCGACATCCTTAATTGCCCCAGATTCTAAGCATAGTATCGCTTGACAACATCAGAGTTCACAGGTAAAGGTAGCTCCTCTCCATCCATGTTGGTAAGCACTAGGGCTCCTCCGGAAAAAGCCCTTTTCACAATGAAAGGCCCTTCGTAGTTCGGGGCCCACTTCCCTCGATTATCTTTAACAACATGGGACATCTTTTTCAGCACAAGGTCTCCCTCATGGAACTTGCGCAAGCGTACCTTCTTGTCGAACACATTCTTCATTCTTTGTTGATAAAGGCGCCCATGACTCATGGCCGTCAAGCGCTTACCTTCAATAAGGTTGAGTTGGTCATAGCGTGTTTGAGCCCACTCTGATTCTTCTAAGCCCGATTCTGCTAGTATCCTCTAGGAAGGGATCTCTACTTCAAATGGGAGTACTGCTTCCATTCCATAAACCAAGGAATACGGCGTTGCCCCAGTAGAAGTTCGTACTGAAGTTCGGTATCCATGCAAGGCAAAAGGCAACATCTCATGCCAATCTTTGTATGACACCGTCATCTTCTGAATAATTTTCTTAATATTCTTTTTGGCTGCTTCCACGGCTCCATTCATCTTTGGCCGGTAGGGCGTGGAGTTGTGATGCTAGATTTTGAAATCTGCACACATTTCCTGCATCATCTTGTTATTAAGGTTGGTGCCATTGTTAGTAATGATCTTCCTAGGGAGTCCATACTGACAAATCAGCTCCCTCTTTATGAATCTGACCACTACACTCCTCGTGACATTGGTGTAGGAAGCCGCCTCGACCCACTTGGTGAAATAATCTATCACCACGAGAATGAAGCGGCGACTGTTCGAAGCCTTGGGCTTGATGGCCCCGATGACATCTATTCCCCACATGGAAAAAGGCCAAGGAGCGGACATGACATTCAGAGGATGTGGCGGAGCATTGACATTGTCCGCGAACGTTTGACACTTGTGGCATTTCCTTACATGGACGCAAAAATCACCTTCCATGGTGAGCCAGTAATAACCTGCCCTCAGGATCTTCCTGGCCATAGCATGTCCATTGGCATGCGTTCCAAACGAACCCTCGTGGACTTCCTCGATCATGTGGTTTGCCTCTTTGGCATCCACGCATCGCAGGAGAGTCATGTCGTGGTTTCTCTTATATAGTATGCTCCCGCTCATGAAGAAACTGGCCGCCAATCTCCTCAATGTCCTTTTATCATTGTCGGAAGTCTCCGGCGGGTACTCTTTGCTTTCGACATATCGCTTGATATCGAAATACCAAGGCTTACCGTCTCGTTCCTCTTCCACCTGGCAACAATGTGCGGGTTTGCTACGACATCAGAACTCAATGTATGGTAGATCCCCGTGCGACGTTAGCTGGAACATGGACGCCAAAGTGGCAAGCGCATCAGCCATTTGATTTTCCTCCCGAGGAACATGATGGAAGGAGATCTCCTCAAAGGAATTAGCCATCTCCTTGATATAGTCTTTGTAGGGTATCAGCTTGGGGTCTCTAGTTTCTCATTCCCCTCTCAGCTGATGGATCACCAATGCTGAGTCCCCTTACACCTTGAGTAGCTTGACACTGGAGTCAATCGCTGCCTGGACGGCCAGGGCACACGCTTCATACTCAGCCATATTGTTGGTGCAGTCGAACCCCAGCCTGGCTGTGAAAGGTACACATTGATTGTCTGGAGAGACCAATACTGCTCCAATGCCATGGCCTAGAACGTTTGACGCTCCATCAAACCACACGGTCCATTTGTCCCGTTCCTCGTCTAGTTTTTCCTCAAACAAGGCCATGATGTCCTTATCCGGGAATTCGGGATGCATGGGCTGATAGTCGTTGAGAGACTGCTGAGCCAAATAATCTGCTAAGGCACTTCCTTTTATCGCCTTTTGGGTGACGTAAACTATATCAAACTCGGATAGCAAGACTTGCCACCAGGCGATCCGTCCCGTAAGAGCTGGCTTTTCAAAGATGTACTTAACCGGGTCCATTTTGGATATCAACCAGGTGGTATGACTCAGCATGTATTGTCTTAGGCGATGGGAAGCCGAGACTAAAGCACAACACGTTCTTTTGAGCAGGGAGTAATTCATTTCACAGGCCATGAACTTCTTACTCAAGTAGTAGACAACACGCTCTTTCTTTCCGAACTCGTCATGTTGCCCCAGCATACATCCCATCGACTCGTCCAAAATCGTCATATACAAGATGAGAGGCCTTCCGGGTACTGGTGGCATAAGCACAGGAGGATTCATGAGACACTTTTTGATCCTCCCAAATGCCTCCTGACAATCCTCATTCCAACGGTCGGTTTAGTTTTTGCGTAAGAGTTTGAACAACGGCTCACAAATAGCAGTGAGCTGTGATATGAATCTGACAATATAATTCAAACGTTCCTGGAAACCTCAGACTTGCCTCTCGATACAGGGTTCCGGCATCTCAAGGATGGCCTTCACCTTTTCAGGGTCCACCTCTATCCCTTTATGGCTTACGATGAAACATAGCAACTTCCCTGATTTGACCCCAAAAGTGCACTTAGCGGGGTTCAACCTCAATTGGTACTTCCTAAGCCTTTCGAACAACTTCCGCAGGTTGACAAGGAGTTCCTCCTCGGACTTAGATTTGGCAATTATGTCGTCCACGTAGACCTCGATCTCTTGGTGCATCATATCGTGGAACAAAGCTACCATAGCCCGTTGATAAGTTGCCCTGGCATTCTTGATTCCAAAGGACATCACCTTGTAACAGAATGTTCCCCATAGGGTGACGAAGGTAGTCTTTTCCATATCCTCTGGCGCCATCTTTATCTGATTGTAACTAGAGAACCCATCCATGAAGGAAAACAAAGCGAAATTGGCCGTATTATCCACAAGGATATTGATGTGTGGCAAAGGAAAGTTGTCTTTGGGACTGGCCCGATTCAGGTCCCGATAATCCACACACATTCGCACCTTCCCATCCTTCTTAGGGACTGGTACAATGTTGGCAACCCATTCTGGGTACCGAGCAACAGCCAAAAACCCAGCGTCAAATTGTTTCTTTACCTCTTCTTTTATCTTCAAGGATGTCTCGGGCTTCATCCTTCTCAGTTTCTGTTTTACCGGGGGACACTCGGGATTTAGGGGTAATCGGTGTTGTACAATGTCAGAACTCAAACCGGGCATATCTTGGTACGACCAAGCAAAGATGTCTTGGTAGTCTCTTGGCAGGGCTGTTAATTATTCACGGATGGGTGCGGTCATACCCGTGCCTATCTTTACTTCCCTTTTTCCACTGCCAGTTCCCAAGTCTACTAGTTCTGTCTCTTCTTGATGAGGCCCCATTTCTTGGTCCTCATAGGCGACTATTCTTTCCAACTCTGGGGGAAGTCCCACATCCTCGTTCTCTTCATCTTCTGTTTGATTCGTTCTTTGCTCGAAGTCGATGGGCGGGTCCCAGGTATTAGTACCTTCGAGGGACTCGTCGTTGGATCTGGCGTTTTAAACATAAAGAAGTAAACATGCAAATGGATGAGAATGGGTAGAGACGCAGGAACAGATGAAGAAAGATGTTCGTATTATCGATTTAGGAACAAAAGACACAAAGCCTTAAACAAAGGAAACTCTAAAGCCTAGGCCCAACTGTAGAGCTTTTAAAGCCATAAAAAGGTTTACATTATGCTTGTCGCGTAAATGTCCGGGCACTCCTCCACTCGCCAATTTCCTAGTCGGAAATCAGGAGGGCATGGTCGTACCAAATCCGACCCACTCGGAGCATCATCTTCGCATATTGCAACGACTTGGCCTTTGTCCCTTAGACCCGCGCTTATAAAGCTCCTACTTATGTGGTAGGGCGGGCTTCCTTCGTCTTCTTGTCTTAATCGCGAGCCTTGACTTCCGCTTTTCCTTCCCGCAATGCTTTTCCTTATATCTGCCTGTCTGGGTTTGTAGCCTAACCCAAACTTCCCACGATTTCCTTTGGCGCTTATCAGGCTAGTTATGCCACCGTTGTCCTTGCCTAAACCCATTCCCCAACATTACCCGGGCCACCATTACTGCCGTATCTGACAGGCAAGGTTTCCCAGAGAAGGAATCCACGGAGGAAATGCTTACCACCTCAAAAGACTGGAAAGCGGTTTCTAATGACTCCTCCGCAGCCTCCACATATGGCATAGAGGATGGGCAACTTACCAAGATGTCTTCCTCGTCCGATACGATAACCAAATGCCCTTCCACTACGAACTTCAGTTTCTGGTGGAGCGTAGAGGGAACGACTCCCACCGAATGGATCCACGGGCGTCCCAACAGGCAGTTGTAAGGGGGGTTAATATCCATTATTTGAAAGGTAACCTGACAGGTGTAAGGGCCTATCTGTACCGGGAGGTCGATCTCTCCCCTAACCTCTCGGCGGGTGCTGTCAAAGGCATGAACAACCATGGAACTTGGCTTTAGATGGGAAGCATTAAAAGGTAACTTCTCTAAAGTGCTTTTGGGCATCACGTTTAAGCTGGAACCATTATCGATGAGCACCTTGGCTACAACGTGGTCCATACACTTGACTGATACATGCAAAGCCTTGTTATGCCCTCTTCCCTCTGCAGGGATTTCTTCTTCGGCGAAGGCGAGATAGTTGTTGGCGGTGATATTATTGACGAGCCCTCCAAAGCCTTCTACAGAGATATCTTGGGCCACATGGGCTTCGTTCAAAACCTTTACTAGCAAAGCCCGATGAGGCTCCGAGCTCATGAGTAATTCCAACAGCGAGACCCTGGCCGGGGTTTTGTTCAGCTGCTCAATAACCTTAAACTCGCTCTGCTGAATTATGCGGAGAAACTCGTTGGCTTCCTCTAGCGACACCTCCTTGCCATAACTGTTAGTGCTTAGCTTTACTGAGTTTTAAAAGATTGGCTAAAATTTTGTTAAAACATAAGCACTTAGACAATGAAGGAAAGCTGGAGTTGCTGCACATGATGTCCAACGTTATGTCAAGGAATCAGATTGGGCTGCACAATGCACAAGGCAAGATAAAATGTCAAATGAAGAATTGAAGCTGCAGGATCCACGATGTCGGATACGATGTCCAGGACATCCTGCCCGAAAATACTGGACACATAAATCTGTTATATCTTTAACAGATTAATGTGCAGTTAGCAATAGATTTGGCGATCTATCTTTAGGAACGAATTAAAAGATAATTAAAGTTCGAATTACAAACTTGAATAGTTCGTTCAGGGATTAAAGATTAAAGATAAAAACTAAAAGATCAAACTTTATCTTTTAGATCTTTAAGTGCAGATTTTCAGGAGAATGATAGATCTTATCCAGCGCAAGTTGTTGCAGCCCAGATACGCACACTGCTATATAAACATGAAGGCTGCACGAGTTTTCGACGAAGTCCGAGATTGAAGAGTTATTTTGTGAGTTTTGGGACTTGAGTGTTTTGTGAGCCACCTTGATGTTACCCTAACATCAAGTGTTGGACCTGAGTGTGTAGAGTTGATCTCTATTGTTCAGAGAGCAATCTCTGGTGTGTCTTTGATTTATTTGTAAACACGGGAGAGTGATTGAGAGGGAGTGAGAGGGGTTCTCATATCTAAGAGTGGCTCTTAGGTAGAGGTTGCATGGGTAGTGGTTAGGTGAGAAGGTTGTAAACAGTGGCTGTTAGATCTTCGAACTAACACTATTTTAGTGGATTTCCTCCCTGGCTTGGTAGCCCCCAGATGTAGGTGACGTTGCACCGAACTGGGTTAACAATTCTCTTGTGTTATTTACTTGTTTAATCTGTTCATACTGTCAAATATAATCTGCATGTTCTGAAGCGTGATGTCGTGACATCCGGTACGACATCTGTCATCGGTATCAGAATTTCAATTGGTATCAGAGCGGGCACTCTAAATCACTGAGTGAGATCTAGGGAGATAAATTTTGATGAACATGGAGAAAGAAGGAGGACCAGTGAACAGACCACCAATTCTGGATGGAACCAACTATGAATACTGGAAAGCAAGGATGGTGGCCTTCCTCAAATCACTAGATAGCAGAACCTGGAAAGCTGTCATCAAAGGCTGGGAACATCCCAAGATGCTGGACACAGAAGGAAAGCCCACTAATGAATTGAAGCCAGAAGAAGACTGGACAAAAGAAGAAGACGAATTGGCACTTGGAAACTCCAAAGCCTTGAATGCCCTATTCAATGGAGTTGACAAGAATATCTTCAGACTGATCAACACATGCACAGTGGCCAAGGATGCATGGGAGATCCTGAAAACCACTCATGAAGGAACCTCCAAAGTGAAGATGTCCAGATTGCAACTATTGGCTACAAAATTCGAAAATCTGAAGATGAAGGAGGAAGAGTGTATTCATGACTTCCACATGAACATTCTTGAAATTGCCAATGCTTGCACTGCCTTGGGAGAAAGGATGACAGATGAAAAGCTGGTGAGAAAGATCCTCAGATCTTTGCCTAAGAGATTTGACATGAAAGTCACTGCAATAGAGGAGGCCCAAGACATTTGCAACATGAGAGTAGATGAACTCATTGGTTCCCTTCAAACCTTTGAGCTAGGACTCTCAGATAGGACTGAAAAGAAGAGCAAGAACCTGGCGTTTGTATCCAATGATGAAGGAGAAGAAGATGAGTATGACCTGGATACTGATGAAGGTCTGACTAACGCAGTTGTGCTTCTTGGAAAACAGTTCAACAAAGTGCTGAACATAATGGACAGGAGGCAGAAACCACATGTCCGGAACATCCCTTTCGACATCAGGAAAGGTAGTGAACACCACAAAAAGTCAGATGAAAAGCCCAGTCACAGCAAAGAAATTCAATGCCATGGGTGTGAAGGCTATGGGCACATCAAAGCTGAATGTCCCACCCATCTCAAGAAGCAGAGGAAAGGACTTTCTGTATGTCGGTCTGATGATACAGAGAGTGAACAAGAAAGTGATTCTGACAGAGATGTGAATGCACTCACTGGGAGATTTGAATCTGATGAAGATTCAAGTGATATTGAAATCACTTTTGATGAGCTTGCTATATCCTATAGAAAACTATGCATCAAAAGTGAGAAGATTCTTCAGCAAGAAGCACAACTGAAGAAGGTCATTGCAAATCTGGAGGCTGAGAAGGAGGCACATGAAGAGGAGATCTCTGAGCTTAAAGGAGAAGTTGGTTTTCTGAACTCTAAACTGGAAAACATGACAAAATCAATAAAGATGCTGAATAAAGGCTCAGATATGCTTGATGAGGTGCTACAGCTTGGGAAGAATGTTGGAAACCAGAGAGGACTTGGGTTTAATCATAAATCTGCTGGCAGAATAACCATGACAGAATTTGTTCCTGCCAAAAACAGCACTGGAGCCACGATGTCACAACATCGGTCTCGACATCATGGAACGCAGCAGAAAAAGAGTAAAAGAAAGAAGTGGAGGTGTCACTACTGTGGCAAGTATGGTCACATAAAGCCCTTTTGCTATCATCTACATGGCCATCCACATCATGGAACTCAAAGTAGCAGCAGCAGAAGGAAGATGATGTGGGTTCCAAAACACAAGATTGTCAGTCTTGTTGTTCATACTTCACTTAGAGCATCAGCTAAGGAAGATTGGTACCTAGATAGCGGCTGTTCCAGACACATGACAGGAGTTAAAGAATTCCTGGTGAACATTGAACCCTGCTCCACTAGCTATGTGACATTTGGAGATGGCTCTAAAGGAAAGATCACTGGAATGGGAAAGCTAGTCCATGATGGACTTCCTAGTCTGAATAAAGTACTGCTGGTGAAGGGACTGACTGCAAACTTGATCAGCATCAGTCAATTGTGTGATGAAGGATTCAATGTAAACTTCACAAAGTCAGAATGCTTGGTGACAAATGGGAAGAGTGAAGTTCTAATGAAGGGCAGCAGATCAAAGGACAACTGTTACCTATGGACACCTCAAGAAACCAGTTACTCCTCCACATGTCTATCCTCCAAAGAAGATGAAGTCAAAATATGGCATCAAAGATTTGGACATCTGCACTTAAGAGGCATGAAGAAAATCATTGACAAAGGTGCTGTTAGAGGCATTCCCAATCTGAAAATAGAAGAAGGCAGAATCTGTGGTGAATGTCAGATTGGAAAGCAAGTCAAGATGTCCCACCAGAAGCTTCAACATCAGACCACTTCCAGGGTGCTGGAACTACTTCACATGGACTTGATGGGGCCCATGCAAGTTGAAAGCCTTGGAGGAAAGAGGTATGCCTATGTTGTTGTGGATGATTTCTCCAGATTTACCTGGGTCAACTTTATCAGAGAGAAATCAGACACCTTTGAAGTATTCAAAGAGTTGAGTCTAAGACTTCAAAGAGAAAAAGACTGTGTCATCAAGAGAATTAGGAGTGACCATGGCAGAGAGTTTGAAAACAGCAAGTTTACTGAATTCTGCACATCTGAAGGCATCACTCATGAGTTCTCTGCAGCCATTACACCACAACAAAATGGCATAGTTGAAAGGAAAAACAGGACTTTGCAGGAAGCTGCTAGGGTCATGCTTCATGCCAAAGAACTTCCCTATAATCTCTGGGCTGAAGCCATGAACACAGCATGCTATATCCACAACAGAGTCACACTTAGAAGAGGGACTCCGACCACACTGTATGAAATCTGGAAAGGGAGGAAGCCAACTGTCAAGCACTTCCACATCTTTGGAAGTCCATGTTACATTTTGGCAGATAGAGAGCAAAGGAGAAAGATGGATCCCAAGAGTGATGCAGGAATATTCTTGGGATACTCCACAAACAGCAGAGCATATAGAGTACTCAATTCCAGAACCAGAACTGTGATGGAATCCATCAATGTGGTCGTTGATGATCTAACTCCAGTAAGAAAGAAGGATGTCGAAGAAGATGTCAGAACATCGGGAGACAATGTAGCAGATACAGCTAAAAGTGCAGAAAATGCAGAAAACTCTGATTCTGCTACAGATGAACCAAACATCATTCAATCTGACAAGAGTCCCTCCATTAGAATCCAGAAGATGCACCCCAAGGAGCTGATTATAGGAGATCCAAACAGAGGAGTCACTACAAGATCAAGGGAGATTGAGATTGTCTCCAATTCATGTTTTGTCTACAAAATTGAGCCCAAGAATGTGAAAGAGGCACTGACTGATGAGTTCTGGATCAATGCTATGCAAGAAGAATTGGAGCAATTCAAAAGGAATGAAGTTTGGGAGTTAGTTCCTAGACCCGAGGGAACTAATGTGATTGGCACCAAGTGGATCTTCAAGAACAAAACCAATGAAGAAGGTGTTATAACCAGAAACAAGGCCAGACTTGTTGCTCAAGGCTACACTCAGATTGAAGGTGTAGACTTTGATGAAACTTTCGCCCCTGTTGCTAGACTTGAGTCCATCAGATTGTTACTTGGTGTAGCTTGCATCCTCAAATTCAAGCTGTACCAGATGGATGTGAAGAGCGCGTTTCTGAATGGATACCTGAATGAAGAAGCCTATGTGGAGCAGCCAAAGGGATTTGTAGATCCAACTCATCCAGATCATGTATACAGGCTCAAGAAGGCTCTCTATGGATTAAAGCAAGCTCCAAGAGCTTGGTATGAAAGGCTAACAGAGTTCCTTACTCAGCAAGGGTATAGGAAGGGAGGAATTGACAAGACTCTCTTTGTCAAACAAGATGCTGAAAACTTGATGATAGCACAGATATATGTTGATGACATTGTGTTTGGAGGGATGTCGAATGAGATGCTTCGACATTTTGTCCAACAGATGCAATCTGAATTTGAGATGAGTCTTGTTGGAGAGCTGACTTATTTTCTGGGACTCCAAGTGAAGCAGATGGAAGACTCCATATTCCTCTCACAAAGCAAGTATGCAAAGAACATTGTCAAGAAGTTTGGGATGGAAAATGCCAGCCATAAAAGAACACCTGCACCTACTCACTTGAAGCTGTCAAAAGATGAAGCTGGCACCAGTGTTGATCAAAGTCTGTACAGAAGCATGATTGGGAGCTTACTATATTTAACAGCAAGCAGACCTGACATCACCTTTGCAGTAGGTGTTTGTGCAAGATATCAAGCCAACCCTAAGATAAGTCACTTGAATCAAGTAAAGAGAATTCTGAAATATGTAAATGGCACCAGTGACTATGGGATTATGTACTGTCATTGTTCAGATTCAATGCTGGTTGGGTATTGTGATGCTGATTGGGCTGGAAGTGCAGATGACAGAAAAAGCACTTCTGGTGGATGTTTCTATTTGGGCAACAATCTTATTTCATGGTTCAGCAAGAAGCAGAACTGTGTGTCCCTATCTACTGCAGAAGCAGAGTATATTGCAGCAGGAAGCAGCTGTTCACAACTAGTTTGGATGAAGCAGATGCTTAAGGAGTACAATGTCGAACAAGATGTCATGACATTGTACTGTGACAACTTGAGTGCTATTAATATTTCTAAAAATCCTGTTCAACACAGCAGAACCAAGCACATTGACATTAGACATCACTATATTAGAGATCTTGTTGATGATAAAGTTATCACACTGAAGCATGTTGACACTGAGGAACAAATAGCAGATATTTTCACAAAGGCATTGGATGCAAATCAGTTTGAAAAACTGAGGGGCAAGCTGGGCATTTGTCTGCTAGAGGATTTATAGCAATTACTTTTATCTGAACGTGCTCAAACGTTAATAGCGCGTTCACTACTGGGCCAAAACAAATTCGACCGTTGCTTCACACGACCCTCTACATTCCTCATTCAAACTCATATTTTCGTGGTAATCTCGTTTTCATCAGCATTCCCCAACACCTCTCAGAGATTCACGAAACCACTCCAAAGGCTCTGCTTCTCCATGGCTACCTCACCAAAAGAAACTTCATCTCCTGGTTCACCCTCTGTACCATCATCTCCATCATCCACCAAAGCACCATCAAACCAGGAACAACCTGAATTCAATATCCAACCCATACAAATGATTCCTGGTCAAGCCCCTATTCCTGAGAAACTGGTCCCCAAAAGACAATAGGGAGTGAAGATTTCTGAAAACCCTAGCCTTGCAACAAGTCCTAGGGAAGTAGACACGGAGATGGATAAGAAGATCCGCAGTATTGTGAGTAGCATTCTGAAAAATGCTTCTGTCCCTGATGCTGATAAAGATGTTCCAACATCTTCCACCCCAAATGCTGAAGTCCTCTCTTCATCCAGTAAAGAGGAATCAACAGAGGAAGAGGATCAAGCCACAGAGGAGACCCCTGCACCAAGGGCACCAGAACCTGCTCCAGGTGACCTCATTGACCTAGAAGAAGTAGAATCTGATGAGGAACCCATTGCCAACAAGTTGGCACCTGGCATTGCAGAAAGATTACAAAGCAGAAAGGGAAAAACCCCCATTACTAGGTCTGGACGAATCAAAACTATGGCACAGAAGAAGAGCACTCCAATCACTCCTACCACATCCAGATGGAGCAAAGTTGCAATCCCTTCCAAGAAGAGGAAAGAAATTTCCTCATCTGATTCTGATGATGATGTCGAACTAGATGTTCCCGACATCAAGAGGGCCAAGAAATCAGGGAAAAAGGTGCCTGGAAATGTCCCTGATGCCCCATTGGACAACATTTCATTCCACTCCATTGGCAATGTTGAAAGGTGGAAATTTGTATATCAACGCAGACTTGTTGTAGAAAGAGAACTGGGAAGAGATGCCTTGGATTGCAAGGAGATCATGGACCTCATCAAGGCTGCTGGACTGCTGAAAACAGTCACCAAGTTGGGAGATTGTTATGAAAGCCTAGTCAGGGAATTCATTGTCAACATTCCCTCTGACATAACAAACAGAAAGAGTGATGAGTATCAGAAAGTGTTTGTCAGAGGAAAATGTATTAGATTCTCCCCTGCTGTAATCAACAAATACCTGGGCAGACCAACTGAAGGAGTGGTGGATATTGCTGTTTCTGAGCATCAAATTGCCAAGGAAATCACTGCCAAACAAGTCCAGCATTGGCCAAAGAAAGGGAAGCTTTCTGCAGGGAAGCTAAGTGTGAAGTATGCAATCCTGCATAGGATTGGCACTGCCAACTGGGTACCCACCAATCATACTTCCACTGTTGCCACAGGTTTGGGTAAATTTCTGTATGCTGTTGGAACCGAGTCCAAATTTAATTTTGGAAACTATATTTTTGATCAAACTATTAAGCATTCAGAATCTTTTGCTGTCAAATTACCCATTGCCTTCCCAACTGTATTGTGTGGCATTATGTTGAGTCAACATCCCAATATTTTAAACAACATTGACTCTGTGATGAAGAGAGAATCTCCTCTATCCCTGCATTACAAACTGTTTGAGGGGACACATGTCCCAGACATTGTCTCGACATCAGGGAAAGCTGCTGCTTCAGGTGCTGTGTCCAAGGATGCTTTGATTGCTGAACTCAAGGACACATGCAAGGTGCTGGAAGCAACCATCAAAGCCACCACAGAGAAGAAAATGGAGCTGGAACGCCTGATCAAAAGACTCTCAGACAGTGGCATTGATGATGGAGAAGCAGCTGAGGAAGAAGAAGAAGCAGCTGAGGAAGAAGAAGATGCAGCAGAGGATACAGAGTCAGATGATGATGATTCTGATGCCACCCCATGACCATCAGACCTTTATTTTTGCTTTTACTTTTACTAGTTATTGGTCTGTAATATGTGCACATTAATTTCATGCATTCTACTTTTGCCAAATTCTGTCTAAAAAGGGGGAGTAGTAGGATATTATATTATGCATGATTTATGATTTTGAGGGGGAGTAGTAGTTATATGATTTGAGGGGGAGTAGTATTTATACTACTGCTGCTGATGATGATTGATGTAAGCTACTAAAACTAGTAGCTGATAGAAGATGCCGCAGTGAACTGCTTCACAGCAGTAGGAGCATGGAGACAGGGGGAGCAGAAAGCTGATGTCACGAGAGATGTCTTGACATCCTGGAAACGACTTGCAACTTGCAGAATTTTGCTGTCGCCACTACAGATACCGCTGTGCTTGATTACTCTGATAATGAAAGTTGCTGATCCCACTTGCATAACTGCTCGTACCTGCTCAGGAAGTGTCTAAGTATGTTTTAGACAAAATTTGCCAAAGGGGGAGATTGTTAGTGCTTAGCTTTACTGAGTTTTAAAAGATTGGCTAAAATTTTGTTAAAACATAAGCACTTAGACAATGAAGGAAAGCTGGAGTTGCTGCACATGATGTCCAACGTTATGTCAAGGAATCAGATTGGGCTGCACAATGCACAAGGCAAGATAAAATGTCAAATGAAGAATTGAAGCTGCAGGATCCACGATGTCGGATACGATGTCCAGGATATCCTGCCCGAAAATACTGGACACATAAATCTGTTATATCTTTAACAGATTAATGTGCAGTTAGCAATAGATTTGGCGATCTATCTTTAGGAACGAATTAAAAGATAATTAAAGTTCGAATTACAAACTTGAATAGTTCGTTCAGGGATTAAAGATTAAAGATAAAAACTAAAAGATCAAACTTTATCTTTTAGATCTTTAAGTGCAGATTTTCAGGAGAATGATAGATCTTATCCAGCGCAAGTTGTTGCAGCCCAGATACGCACACTGCTATATAAACATGAAGGCTGCACGAGTTTTCGACGAAGTCCGAGATTGAAGAGTTATTTTGTGAGTTTTGGGACTTGAGTGTTTTGTGAGCCACCTTGATGTTACCCTAACATCAAGTGTTGGACCTGAGTGTGTAGAGTTGATCTCTATTGTTCAGAGAGCAATCTCTGGTGTGTCTTTGATTTATTTGTAAACACGGGAGAGTGATTGAGAGGGAGTGAGAGGGGTTCTCATATCTAAGAGTGGCTCTTAGGTAGAGGTTGCATGGGTAGTGGTTAGGTGAGAAGGTTGTAAACAGTGGCTGTTAGATCTTCGAACTAACACTATTTTAGTGGATTTCCTCCCTGGCTTGGTAGCCCCCAGATGTAGGTGACGTTGCACCGAACTGGGTTAACAATTCTCTTGTGTTATTTACTTGTTTAATCTGTTCATACTGTCAAATATAATCTGCATGTTCTGAAGCGTGATGTCGTGACATCCGGTACGACATCTGTCATCGGTATCAGAATTTCAATAACCATCCCTTTTCTTCGGAAGACCTTTCACCGGAATATCCTTATTCGGAGTGAGGGGCATTTTATCATCTTGTTCTTCCACTACCTTTGCCTTCCCCTTGACGTTCGTGGGCTGAATTGGTAGGTCGGGGGGCGCAAACACGCGACCGTTGCGGGTCACACCGCTCAACCCCGTGATATTGGTTACTTTGGCCGACAATGAACTGATGTCGATGGCTTCTTCTTCCTTTTTGTTCGGAGGTGTGTACCTCCATGGGACTGTGTGGCTGTTTTGGTATGGGAAAGGGACAGGTTTAGCTGCCGAGGGGTTTCGGGGCTTTTGCGAAGCTGCGCCCTTGGTGAAATATATCACTAATGGTTTAGGCCTTTCAAAACTTCTCTCATCCACGGACTGCATACATATATGCTGCTCTTCTCTCCCCTAATCACCGACTTCCAGTCGACCTTGATCTATCATTCGTTGCAACAATTCCTCTACTGCCAAACATGTTTCCATGCTATGTAGCTCGCCGGGATGCAACAAACAAGAATCCTCTTTATGCCTACCGTGGGGAATCACACCTCCCTTTTGTAGGGCCTCAAAGATAAACCTCCCAGGGGTTGCCACGTCCTTTAAAGGTTTAGACCTGCGTGGCCTATCTGACTCAATGGAATTAACCGCTCCCCCTCCATGATTGGCGAGCGGGTTGGTTTTCACGTTGGGCCGATCCTCTTGGAATGTCAGCCATCCAGCATCTATCAAATGTTGGACCTTGTATTTAAGGGCCAAGCATTTTTCGATGGAATGCCCCGGGGTATTCCCATGGTACGTGCAAGTTGCGTTAGGATCATACCACTTTGGGAAAGGGGGTTGGAAGATCTTCCTGGGAGTTATTACGGCCAGTTGGTTGGCGATGAGGGACGACAAGAGGTCTTCATATGTCATTGGGAGTGGGGTGAATTCTGAAATTGACCTCGGGGGAAAGTTCCTCATTGCGTTGGAATTGCCGGCCGGGCGAGTCGTGGTTGGAGTTGGAACTTGAGGGGCCTCCCTCTGGACGGGTGCTAAATTAGAGGAGTTCCCGGCATGAGCTGAGAAGCTCGAATGATGTTGCTCGTACTGATGTGTACCATGAGATGTCTACGGGGGTTTGACCCATGCTTGCGCCGAAGTGACGGCGTGGGCATCTCCCTCCTTCCTTTTTGCCCCAGTTGCTCCGATTCTTTTAGCATTGGCACTTGTGGAGGAAACGTAATCGAACTTCCCTCTTTTCAACCCTACTTCGATTCTTTCCCCGACGAATACTAGGTCCGCGAAGCTGGACGACATGTAGCCTACCAACTTCTCATAGTAAAACACTGGCAAGGTGTCTACCATCATGGTGATCATCTCCCTTTCGACCATGGGAGGGGCCACTTGTGCTGCCAGGTCTCTCCACCGTTGTGCGTATTCTTTAAAGGTCTCACCTTCCTTTTTGAACATATTCTGTAGTTGAGTGCGATCGGGAGCGATATCGGAATTATACTGATATTGCCTTAGGAAAGCAGTAATCAGGTCCTTCCAAGTACGGATGCGGGAAGCTTCCAGATTAGTGTACCAAACAACCGCGGCCCCGGCCAAGCTATCTTGGAAAAAGTGTATTAATAGCTTCTCATCCCTAAAGTGCGCGCCCATCTTGCAACAATACATCTTGAGATGGTTCTTGGGACAAGTCGTCCCTTTATACTTGTCGAAGTCCGGTACTTTGAATTTTGGGGGGATAACAACATCTGGTACCAAGCAAAGATCCGTCATGTCCGCGAACGGATAGTCACCAAAGCCTTCAACAGCCCTCAATCTCTCCTCGAGGAGATCGAGTTTCCTTTTTTTTTCGATCGCCGGGGGTGGTCCTTCTGTGGACAAGATTATTGGCTATGCTGCGAGGTTGGGCTGAGGCAAAGTGTTGGGTGCCGGTCCCTCGACGGGGATCGGGGGGTAGAACTCGACATCCCCTTAGGCATACTCTTGATGATCTTTGTGGACCTCGTCGGGTTGTCGAGGAGGCTCCCCTTCAAGGATGGGGGAAGAGACATGAACCGCATCATCTTGCATGACTGGCGACGTGTAATTAGGTGGCAATCCATAAGGGTAAGCCACCCAGTTGTATCCCAAATGGGGGTTGCTGTTGTGCCCCAGTGTGTTCCTTCCTCGTCCTACCGTATTTGGGGGAGGATGGTGCGCGGTAGCTAGGAGAGTTGGGTCTGCTTTGGCAGCCGAATTGACAACGGCAGCGGTGGCCACGTTTTTCTCCATGAGTTGCCTCATTCCTAGCATGGCTTCCATCATAGAAGCCATTTGTTCTTTCAAAGCCGACATGTCGGCTTTCATCTGTTCCTGTGTCTCCTCTTGGTCACCCATCGTTCTAGATTTGGATCTGGTGCGATAGGGATGCCTTGTGGCGCGTTTAGTTATGGTGTTTTTCCTAGAAAAACCAAACGTGAGGAGTAGGTAAAAATTAAGAATGCATGCTAGGGATAGAATGCAGGGGTGATTTGATTCGCACTGATTTTCGGAGTAAAAACATGGGATAAACTCATTTTATTCAAAAAGTTTATAACTAGTCAAGATCTGAGTAACAATACAAGTTCCCTAGCGGTTCCTAATTATATGGGCCATTAAATCTATCATATGCTGACAATAGTCGAGAAGTCCGTGGATCTCCTCGAGGGCGGAGTAGGTGTCCGCCATTGCTTTGGCCTTGGCTAGCAATCGGGGAAGTTCTTGACTCCCGTTCAAGGTAAGAGCAAATCGGTCCATCCACATGGTTGTCTCTTGGTGTAACGAGTCGATCACCCTTTCTCTAGCCTCTTTTTCCGCGTACACTTGGGCATACTCGTCCGCCACCCTATGCTCGTGGGTCGTGGCTAGACTTAGTTCTTCTTGGTACTTGGTGATGATAGCTAACATGTTGGTCTCTGTCTCGCATAAACGCTGAGACAAGTTTCTTTTGGACCTTGAGCAAACGGCTAACTCTTCTTTTAAAACCGTGCTATGTGCTTGTGATCAGTCTCTCTCTTCCCTTCGAAGCTTGAGGTCACTGTTGCTGCCCCACAACGCTCCACGGAATTTGTCACGGCCATGCTCTTCCTTGAGAGCCCTCTTGGTTTCTTGTTCAAGGGCTTTTGCGGTAGCTACATTTTCTTCTCATAACCCGGCACACTCTTTCCGAACGTCTGTAGCGACCAACTTGAATTTTTCTTTGGCAAGTCTCGCTTTTCCTAGTTCGGTTTTCAGAGCTCAGACTTCTTCATCCTCTTCCGGAGCTTCGAAGTTCTCTTCATTGATAATCTTTAACTTGGTGAGCCAATCTAAACCTCGTGTATGAACTTTCAGCCATTCATGATAACCACCAATGATGCCATTACGAATGCCCCTAAGTTCTTTATCTTTCCTTAACGGGCTTTCCCACGCCTTATGGACTCTTTGTATAACCTTGAAATTTTGCGCGCCAAAATCTCTCACAAGGAAAGGAGACAGGCTTTCTTCCATCGATGCTCCCCTCATGGGGTACCCTAACTGTCTTATAGCAAGTGCGGGATTGTAGTTGATGCAACCCCTTGTTCCTATCAGCGGGATGTTTGGGTAGCCCCCACATGAGAAGAGAACTCCCTCATTTCCTTCTTTCCATCGTGGAAACCAGTTGACTGCTCTGCCTCCTATCCCAGCCAAGTGTTGGTCCCAATCTACTCTTCTTTTTTCGACACACGAGCGATGGCTTCGGAGCGGACATGGATGCCTTATGTCTTGTTGGAATAAGTGCGAAACCAACCATACACAAAGAGCGGGTAAACAACAGATGATCCGTGCACTACTCTTTTCGCACCTTCGGTCAAATGTGTCAAATAAGTCCGCCAAGACAGCTATCATCGGGCTCTCTTTGCTATGGTGATATGCAAGGAAAGCATCAATTGCGGCTAGGTCCACCAAACCATCCACGTTTGGAAAGAGGACAACCCCAAAGATTAGCAATGCTAATACATCCGTAAATGGGACCCACTCCTCTTGATTCGCCATATCCCTCGCCTTGCCTTCTAAGTACTTCCGTGGTAGGCCCACTATGCCGTTTCGAGTTTGCTTTACATGGTCCAATCCTCTCGCCGAATCCCTGACCACAGTTGCAATTTTGCTCAAGGAGGGAAGAAACCCGGAGAAAAGATACGATTTCCTTCCCCCAAGAGGACATCCTAGAATCTCCTCAAATTCTTCAACGGTCGGTACTAATTGGAAGTCTTCAAACGTGAAGCATCTCAAGGGCTGGTCATAGTATTGGGTGAGTGATGCAATGCCTTCTGTGGATATCTCTGCTATGGTCAAATCTAAGATCTTTCCGTATGCCTTGCGGAAGGCTTGCATTTGGAGAGGTCCCATCAACCGCCCCAACTCCTTAATGCTGGTGATATCTAGGCCCTTAATCTTGACTTGATAAAACCTTTTGCCAGTTTGATTTGTCCCCATGTTTACTAAAGTGAAACAAAAAACCGGTGCGAATCAAAACTCCGACATCTATCATGGGTGGAATGGATAAATGCATGAAGGAATGCACATGACACAGATGCAATTTATGAATATGGGAGCTCGGGAAATTGTCTCCTTCTTAGATACAACGTCTTGGGGTAGCAAAGTGCCCAACGTATGTATTTAAGAAGGTGACACGGACCCTCCATTGGTTTGCCCAAGAGAGGGGATTAAGACAGAACCCACGCATGATGCATATGCGAAAGGTACAATACGGGGATGTACATAGTACGACAACATTCACAAACAAATATAAGCAAAAGGGTACATGACACTTATGCATGGCAGTGGAAAAATGGCACGCAGTGTGTTTGCTCCGTGCCCCTATTTAAGGGACCTATATGGGAGAGAGCTAAAAAGGTTTTTAGTGATAATCCCCAAGGTTCGAAGAACATACTGCAGCAGTAGGGACTACTAGCAACAATATGTTTTCAAAGAGAAAAACTCTAGATGAGGGTTCACTGTAATCAAGCAAGTTGGAGACCTAGCATGATCACAGATTCACCTCCACTCCTTATGTTCCCACGAACTCGGGTATAGGGCCCTTTTTCAACTCACCGTGTGTGCAAATAGTGTTGGTGTTTCTGTGCATCAAATGAATAAATATTTACCTCATGCATACATTTTAAAACGCACTAAAATCATCAAAGAGTTATATATACAAGAACATAAGAAAAATAAAGGGAAACCAACAAAGGAGGATGTCATGATAAAACATTGCACAAGATTAAATGGCCTAACTCTCAAAAAATAGTCCCCAGTGGAGTCGCCAACTGTCGCAACCTACCCTTCGGTGGGAGGGCGACGCGTGACTCGCGGGTGCGTGTTCCAAGAAAGGAATACGTGCGGAGTCGCCACCTACGTTTATTTGAGGAAAACGTCGGAAAAACCAGAAAAGACGTGATCTACGAACTTTAAGTGAAAGGTTCGGGAGTTGTATTTACGCACGAGGAAGGTATTAGCACCCCACGCGTCCGTCACAAGAGACGGCAACCTTTAATCAAATGTGCAAATATGACTTCAATTTATGTTATCTTCCCTTTTTACGTTCTTATGTCTTTTTTATGCCCCTTTTTTATATTTTTATCTTTTTGTGGTCGACAAGGGCATTTCCCTTTGCTCCTACGTATTCCTCAATTATGATGAGAAAATCAGACCTACGTAGTTCTTTTGTGACAAAGTGTTTTGGTTAAGTTATTTTTTTATCCTTTTTTGCAAGATATGTTTTCCTAGAATGAAAGGTCATTTTAAGGCGTTGGACCATTAGACCATCTTTCGATTCTTTTGAAAAGTGAGAAAACATTAAGGCGTTGGACCATTAATGATTTCTTTATTTTTGAAAGAGATAATAAAGTTACATATTGATTTTTAGGCTTTTTTAGAAATTTACATTTAACCCATACAAGTGGAAAAGACCATTTCAAGGCGTTGGACCTTTGAAAATTGCTTTTTTAGGCGTTGACAAAAAGTTTGGTTTATGAATTGATTTTAGCCTTAGTTTCACTTTGGTTATTAGTCGATTCGATTAAGAAAGAAAAATCTCAAAGAGAAACGTCCGATTGATTTTTTTGATTTATTTTATTAAAAGATATTTTTGATTATTATATTATTAATTTACCTCCTTTTGGTTTCCAACGTATTTACAGTATGACCGAACGGTCGGATTTCATTTTAACAGAAATTAACGGATGTTACAATTCAAATGATCGGTGGAAATTTATTTTATTTTTGATTAAGCGAGAAAATGACTTAAGTAAATGACTAAAGCACGTCAAAAGGTGGTACGTAAAGTAAATGAAATGAAAATAAAAGCGCGTGAAAACAAATGAGGACCACTAAGGGCACATAGAATGAATTGAAAAGTTCGATTTCAGGAATTTACCGGTTGAAGACCAAAGAACGACAAAGAACGACAAAGAACGAATGAAGAACGTCGAAGAACGGTTGAAAATCTTCACGAAATCACCCACGGAAACGTTACGGAAGCGCCTCGGCTTAGATTTTCTTCACGGAAACAATTTTTTTCACTAATTTCAAGTGATCTCGAATTACCATTAGGGCTGAACATTTTTTTCCCTTCACTTCTCCCCCTATTTATAGGAAAATAGGGGAGAAGCTTGCCACCCAGCTCGCCCAGGCGAGCTAGGTTGCTTCCTCCAGAAGCAACCGCCTTCTGGAGGAATTTTCTGGAAGGCCCAAGTGGGCCTGGTTGCTATTTGCACCCCTATTTTTACTAAATACACCCCTTGCTCTTTTTTGGTGATTCTTTTTCCGTAACGTTACGACATTTTACGAATTTTGTAACAATGCTTGTTTTCTTTCCGTAATATTACGAAACCTTACGGATTACGTAATCATCCCTTTTTTGCCTTTCGGAACGTTACGGAACTTTACGGATTGCACTAACACTTCCTTTTAATTTCCGACATGTCACGGAACTTCATAGATTGTGCTACAATGCTTTCTTTTGACTTCTGGCATGTCACAGAACTTCACGAATTACCTAACGATGGGTGCCAAGTACCTCGAAGTGGTCAAACGAGGGTCGCATCCCAACAACGGATGGTCCCCAGACGAAATTAGGTTATGACAGACGACAATGTCTTCAAAAGGCGACAATGCCTTCATCTACATTTTGAAGGCGACAATGTCTTCTTGTACATTTCGAAGACGACAATGTCTTCAAAAGGCGACAATTCCTTCATTTACATTTCGAAGACAACAATATCTTCAAAAGGCGACAATGTCTTCTTTTACATTTCGAAGATGAAAATGTCTTCAAAAGGCGACAATGCCTTCATCTACATTTCAAAGGCGACAATGTCTTTTATTACATTTCAAAGACAACAATGTCTTCAAAAGGCAACAATGCCTTCATTTACATTTCGAAGACGACAATGTCTTCAAAAGGCGACAATGCCTTCCTTTCCATTTCGAAGACGACAATGTATTCCTTTACATTTTGAAGACAACAATGTCTTCAAAAGGCGACAATGCCTTCTTCTACATTTCAAAGACGAAAATGTCTTCAAAAGGCGACAATGCCTTCATTTACATTTGAAAGACGACAATGTCTTCAAATGGCGACAATGTCTTCAAAAGGGGACAATGTCTTCATTTACTTTTCGAAGACGACAATGTCTTCAAAAGACAACAATGCCTTCATTTACATTTCGAAGATGACAATGTATTCTAAAGGAAACAATGCATTCATCTACATTTCGAAGAGGACAATGTTTGCAAAAGGCGACAATGTCTTCTTTTACATTTCGAAGACGACAATGTGTTCAAAAGGCGACAATACCTTCTTTTACATTTTGAAGATGACAATATCTTCAAATGGCGACAATGGCTTCTTTTACATTTCGAAGACAACATTGTCTTCAAAAGGCGACAATGCCTTCATTTACATTTCAAAGACGAAAATGTCTTCAAAAGGCGACAATGTCTTCTTTTACATTTCGAAGATGACAATGTCTTCAAAAGGCGACAATGCCTTCATCAACATTTCGAAGGCGACAATGCCTTCATTTACATTTCGATGATGAAAATGTCTTCAAAAGGCGACAATGCCTTCCTTTACATTTTGAAGACGACAATGTCTTCTTTTACATTTTGAAGATGACGATGTCTTCAAAAGGCGACAATGTCTTCATCTACATTTCGAAGACGACAATGTCTTCAAAAGGTGACAATACCTTCATTTACATTTTGAAGACGACAATGTCTTCAAATGGCGACAATGCCTTCATTTACATTTCGAAGACGACAATGTCTTCAAAAGGCGACAATGCCTTCATTTATATTTCGAAGACGACGATGTCTTCAAAAGGCGACAATGGCTTCATTTACTTTTCGAAGACGAAAATGTCTTCAAAAGGAAACAATGCATTCGTCTACATTTCAAAGACGACAATGTCTTCAATATGTGACAATGCCTTCTTTTACATTTCGAAGACGACAATGTCTTCAAAAAGGCGACAATGCCTTCATCTACATTTTGAAGGCGGTAATGTTTTCAAAAGGCGACAATGCCTTCATTTACTTTTCAAAGAGGACAATGTCTTCAAAAGGTGACAATGCCTTCATTTACTTTTTGAAGACGACAATGTCTTCAAAAGGCGACGGTGCCTTTATTTACATTTTGAAGACGACAATGTCTTTAGTCATTTATGCTTTGAAAAGGCGACAATGCCTTCACTTACATTTCGAAGATGACAATGTCTTCAGTCATTTATGCTTTCAAAAGGCGACAATGCCTTCAGTTACATTTCAAAATGTGACAATGCCTTCATATACGCTTTCGAAGACAACAATGTCTTCATCTCAAATACTTCAATGTCTTTTGTCCTTATGCTTCATAGGACTCAACATCCTCTGTTTCTATGCTTTTGAAAATAAAAATTATATATATAAGGAAAAAAAATGAAAAAAGAAGAACTTCAAGGTCTTCTTGCTTTCACAAGTTTTACTGCTTGGACTTCCGCTAGTGGCCGGTCGGATGGTGAGATCGATCGAACGAAATTAGTGTCTTTATCTTTACTTCCCTTTTATTTCCAATAAAAGATAAGTAAAGAGGGACAACTGCCATACCCTAATTTCGCCCGGGGATGATCATTTGCAAACATTTGGATTCTTGCCAGTCGAATTCAGCTACTTAACACCTATTGCCAAGCATTTCGTAAGGTTTTTCAACGTTTCAGAAGGAAATGTGCAAAATACTCAAAAGGAAGGCAAAAGGGTCACTTTTGGGGAATTTTTCAGCCCCTGAGCCACCTAGATAACTTCATAATGAAGTGACCAGCTCGCCTAGGTGAGCAAGGTTGCTTCAGGATGAAGTTATTAGCTCGCTTGGGCGAGCTACCTTCATCCCAAATGCCTTGTTTTGCTATAAATAGGCGTGGGAAGGCTGAAGTAAAGGGTCCTTGTGTTCCCTGAGGTCCAGAGAGAAGAAGAAAGCAGAGAAAGGAAGAAAAAAGAAGAGAAAACAAGGCTGAAACACTTCCGAATCACATTCGTGATCGATTCCTACACCGTTCATCGTTCGTTCTTCGGTCGTTCTTCGTTTGTTCTTCATCCGTTCTTCGTTCTTTGTTCTTCGTCCGGTTAGTGCTTGCTTTAAGGATTTGAACTTGATTTATGGACCGATCGTTCATATCGTAATCTCGTTTAATCATTGTTAAAATAAAATTCAACCATCATTTGTGTTGTAATCTCACTTAATCACAATTTAAATGAATTTCAACCAATCGTTTGTGTTGTAATCTCACTTAATCACTGTTTAAATAAATTTCGACCGATCGTTTGTGTCGTAAACTCTTTTCATCGATGTAAAAGAAGTGTTAACCGGTCATTAACGCTGCAAGTTATCTTAAAAAAGGGATTGAAGATTAGTGAGCCAAAATCAAATAAAACTAACTCACAAACTCCTTCATTTCTTCAGAAAAATCAAGAGATCTTCAAAGGTCCAACGCCTTAACGATTTTCTCCTTTAAAAAATAAAGAGGTCATTTCAAGGTCCAACGCCTTAACGATTCTCTCCTTTCAAAAATCAAGAGGTCATTTCAAGGTCAAACGCCTTAACGACTCTCTCCTCTTTTCAAAAAAATCAAAAGATCGTTTCAAAGGTCCAACGCCTTAAAACGACTTTTGTTCGGTTAAAATCAATCCTTCAAAAAATATAAAAAAAAAAACAATGTAAACCACAAAATTTCATACTTAAAGAACTACGTTGGTTTGATTTCCTCATCGCGCCCGAGGATACATAGGAGCGAGGGAAACACCCTTGGCGACCCCAAAAAAGTAAAAAATATAAAAAGGGAAAATAATGATAAAAGGGAAAATAAATAATATTGAAGTCATGATTTGCACACTCGATTAGAGACTGTCGTCCCTTGTGACAGACACGTGGGGTGCTAATACCTTTCCCGTGCATAAATGACTCCTGAACCCTCATTTTCAAAATATGCAAACCTTCGTCTTTTTTTGGTTTTTCTAACGTTTTCTTCGAATAAACGTTGGTGGCAACTCCGCTCATTTTCTCCCTTGGAGACAAACGCTTTGGCCCATGATATGGCCTTTTCGTGCACCCGCCGAAGGGTAGGTTGCGACACCTGCCATAATAAGGAACATAAAAAATTTGTAGTAATTTAAACAAAGGTTTCAGAACCTCACCACACTCTACTCGCATGTTTCTTTCTTTGATGGAAGCACACTCATGTTTGATGCTCTCAATATAGGCCTTTGTGTGATGTTTTCACTCTTGCCTTTTACCACTCACTCCCTCTTAAGTTCCTAGATGAATCAAATTGGACACACATGGTAATAGAATAGGAAAGACAACTTAATTATCACAGACTCAATAGCAGATTTGGATAATAGATTTCAATGACATGTAAACTTCACATGGTCATAACTTTTGCTATTGTTGTCCGTTTGAGGCCCACTATATATCAAAATGCTCAGAATTGAGAGGAGAATCCCCAAATAATTTTCCAAATTTTTTTTTCCAAAAAATGCCTCTAACTACCTCAAATCCACATTCAAAGATCAAACACTCACTTTTTTTTTTCAAACTTTCTACAACTTTTTTTTTATAATGCTTTCTTCTCAAATTCGTCTAGGATAATTTAGGCAATTTGTTCAATAGGGAATTAGGAAATTTGACCTCCTAAACCCTAAACCCCAAATTCATCCAGCAAGCAAAATTGTCCCCAAACAGAATTCGAAATAGAATTTGAAATAGAATTGAAACAAAATTTTGAAATAGAATGAAGCAAGAACAAGAGCGAAGCAATAGCAAAACAAGAACACAAACAGGAACGAAAACACGACGCAAAAAAGAACGTAAACAGACATGCAAACAAGAATGCAAATTACAAAACAAAACACGAACTTGAGACAAATTACAAAGAAAAAAAATAAAAAATTGGATAGGATAGAACCTGTATCAAGAGCTGAAGCTTTGATACTAGATGATGTGATCCTTACTAGGAGCAGATCGATTGATACAGGTCACAGAGTTTGGATGATGCCACTTCTAGAGAGGGAAGATAAGTCAGGGTAGACGCCACAAGGGTTACCTTGATAAATCTAAGATTGGTTCGACAAGGAACCCAAAGAGAAGCTCTCACAAAATATTTGCAAAATGCCAAAAGTCCCTTCTATTGAAAACGAGTTCAATACATATAGTGTATTTGAGGTGCAGCTGGAAAGGCAAAAATTTTATTTAATTTAAAATTAAAACAAAGATAGAGAAAAATGGCATGGGCCTTCAAATTAGTTTAGGCCAAAATGACAACGAAAAAAATAGAAATAGAAAAAAAAAACATATTTGGCATGAGCCTTCAAAGTAGTTTGGGCCTTCAGCAACAATCAAGATTCTTGGTAGTGCCTCTGGGCCTTCATCCTTCTCCACTTGAGCCTTGTTAAGTATGGCTGATACCATTTGTTGGAGGGTATCCTCTAACTATTTGGTCCTACTCCTGGTCATGGGTCCCTGTATTTGGGCAGTTTTAGGATTCTCATCATTCTCAAAGCTTCTCAGGAGTAACAATGTGAGGCCTGTGAGTTCCCCGCGCCAAATGAGTGCACCAAATGCTAGATAGTCACCACTCACTAATTCCCCCAGGTTCTTCAAACATCTCCTCCCATTATATCCCAGTGTACCCTGCAAATCATCAATTTCTCAACATAAACCTCACAATCTCATAGATGGAACATAACCACATACCTCACCATCTCACAGATGGAACATAACCACATACCTCAGCATCTCATAGATAGATCATAATCATATACCACACCATTTCATAGAAAATTTAACCATAACTACAGTATCTCATAGATAAAACCTAATAACAAAACATGCATCTCACAAATGGAATAAAATTGATGGTTCCTTACTCTTCCTTCAATCTTTTTGCATCTTTCTGCCGCATTGCGTAGGTAGCCCTTATGCCGCATACATCACACAAAACAAACATTCATACATAGAGAGAGAGAGACAGAGAGACAGAGACAAGGCTCAAGCCTACATACTACTCTTAGGGAACCATTCTAGGCCCCTTAAGTGATAGAAATCACTTTTCACACAAATCTACCAAAAATTCGGCAGCATAACGGCTATATTTACAACATCCCAAAATTTATAACAAGAAATTTGCTGAGGGACATCCCCATACTCCGACCGAAGCACGTACAAGTGAATATCAATATACTGCAGAAATATAAATCACACGCTACAAATACAAGTGTTGGAGTTCACACTTTCTTGGTCTTAGGCATTCATAAACTATAATAAAATTTCATCGTTCATTCATATCTTAGTAGTCACACTATCAGGAAATCTATTCACTTAAAGCATAACAATAGTCATCGGATATGCATACAATCAATCTCAACATTGAACATGACATTCACCTTATATATCAACAATCACATTAACGATATCCATAACATTTTGAGGCATAACAATAACCATCAGAGAACAATTGCAATTAATTTCAGCATTGATCATACAATCCACAAACATTACATACAACATCAAATTACAAATTAGAGAATTAATACAAGTTGATCCTCATGGGTTTAGTAATTTTGTTTGTCTTAGCTTATAATGGATCCTAAAGTGGTTCTTAGGACTCCCTAACACTTTCCCTAGGATTTTCTTCATTCTAAATCCATTTTTGTCTTAGAATTACCAAATTGAGTCACCTAATGTCCAGTATCAAGCTGCTACCCTGTTTCATAAAGTTTTACTCTTAAACTTGTCTTCAAATTTCTAAGTGTTCCAAAAATCAATTTTTCAAAAATCTTATATGCTACCCTACATTTTCACACCTAATAAACTCATTTTTGAGGTCAAAACTTTAAGAAAACCAGGCCATACAGCTCTCACTGCCAAATTATTTTTGTGACAGATTTTATCCAGTAAAATGTTCTAAAACTTGTTTTATTCGTAACTTTTGCTAGAAAATGCCGATTTAAGTGAAATTTAAGGCTAAATATATGTTTTAACACTCAAAGAAAACACATTTAGCCTTAAAACTTCCAAAAAACAACATATCATCCAGTTCCAGTCATGGCAGCATATACGAAATTTTAAACATCACAACATGTAATGAAGCCTAGCTTCCAAAGACAACAATGTTAGGGTTTAAGAAGTGAAAAAGACTTCCCTTACCTTAAATGAAGCTTTCAAGAAATTGTCAAGGAAGAAAGGTTCAGATCTTGAAGTCTTAAGCTTCAAAGGATGAAAAACAAATTTTGGAACCAAACATAAGGGTTTTACACAAAAATGATGAAGAAATGAGTAGAAAAGAAAAGATTTAAAAGTTTCTTACCAAAGCTTTGAGAGAAAGAGTCTTAAGACACTACTATGGACCTTGGAAGAAGATGAAAATGGTGATCTCTTCCTTCTTACCAAAGCTTTGAGAGAAGGAGTCTCAAGACACTACTATGGACCTTGGAAGAAGATGAAAATGGCGATCTCTTCCTCCTTGAAGGCCTCATGCAAGAAGAAGAAAATGAAGGCTAAAGTTTTGGTTTTCGGAGAGGAAATGGTAAGAAATGATGAGAAGTGATGCAAAGCTATGCCTAATGCTATTGATAAGCTCACTTGACAAGCTTGAATGACCATTTGATGGCCATGTTGGATGTGCCAAAGGGTGTCATAAGTAGGTAGTTTTGCTTTTGAATTTTTAGCCATAAATGTAACACCCTCTACCCTCACAAATAACGAATAAAGGGAAATAAAATCATGCGAATTTTTTTTTAAATATATTGACTTTAAATTGATTTCAAAAGATAAAGGATTCGCATTCACTTAATGAAAACATAGTAGAAATTGTTCGAAAAAAACAACAAAGTTATCCCAACTCAAAACAAGGTCATCCATACTGAATGAATAATAAAAAAACTAAACAAAAACATAACACAACTATATCGTTTACGGAAAATATAGCATGCGAAGTAAATCCTATGCCCCAATGTCACACTTATCAGAGCATGTCTCTATCACAGACTAAGTCTCTCTGGCTCTAACATGGAATTCATCATGTGATGGCTTACCTGAAGAAATGGCAATCAACCCAAACACAAACACACACCGGGAATGAGTTATCACATTCATATATAATAAAATATTAGAGCATGTAAAACATGTAATACTTACGGCTGAATTTATATAATTAACACTACTTCACAAAATCACATACATTATGCACATCCATTCTAGTTCATCCACTTCAGAAAATAACATCAAACCACAATTGTTAACCCAATGAAAGTCAAACACATGAGTTATGCAACAATTACTCTAGACTCAAGCCTACATGCAATGTGGTACCATTTTTCAGTGAAAAACCTCGTCGAGCGCCTAGGAGTACATGGCAGGACATGCCTCACAATGGGTAAGTCAGGTCACTCTCACTAAGTAAAATCATAGGGAGACCAGTCAGGGTCAAGTTGTTTTGCGAGAATGCTCCAACCAGGTGGGATCGGCACAGGCTTACAGGAGCACTCAAACCGGATGACCCCTAAGACCTACACTCCGAAGAGTCCGTCAGGGCCTCTCCCTCCTGATTCAGGTTCAACCCAAAAAAAAAACATTTGAACACACAGACTCTACCTATGAATTATGCAATGCACACAACTACTCAATTGTTTTCAAAATCTCAATTGTGTATATATATATTTTTTAAAAAAATATAATTTAACTCAGTGCGCCTCAAGTGATTAAACTCGTCGGGTTCCCACAGTGGATCCCATCACAACTCATCGCGCATTAACTCGTCACCCTTAAAGGTCTTACAGTTGTGTGATTACATAATTCATGGCTCACAACTCAAAACATACAACATCTCAAGAGTCACATAATTCACAATCCATTAATATCTAATGATTATCACTTACACACAATCTCAATCACATTTTCATAATAAAATAATTTATCGCATCTCATGCATCCTACATATATTATTCAATAGTAACATTTACTTGACACAACAAAAATATAAATTAAACTGAAATATATTAGTAATATGAATTCCAAGTAGTATATACGCACTAACCAAATCAAAATATTTAGGGATAAAATAATGATATGTACCTCTAAGTCTCGATTAATTAACCAATAAGAATTTAACTAATAGGTAAGCACATTTATAATCAATGAAATATATCTAACCTTAAAGCGTTTAAATATATTTATATGTAATAATATATATCATACATAGCACAGTTACATGAATTAACAAATATGTATATATATGTAAATTTGTAAAGCGGAACCCGTAATTGTTGCACAGCCTTTATGAAGTAATATTTGCAATTATTAACACATATAATTGCATAAAATAATATTTGAATAGTATTAAAGCAGAAACTGTAACTACTGCACAACCAATGATGAAGGAATATTTACAACATATTTAAACGGAAAGCATAACTATTGTACAACCATTTATTTCTGTACATCCATTTATAGAAAAATAATTGTAATTACTAGCTTATATAACTGAAAAGAAATAAAATAAAAATTATATAATAATATTTGATTTATTTATGAAAAGAAAATAATTTCTATAATCTTATTTTATTTGTTATTATTATTATTATAGAAATCTCAACAACAAAATGGTACCAGGAGGAATCCGTATAGGCACTTTCACCCAAAAAGAAACAAGCTTTATATATATGTACAAAACCAAAAAGAAACAAGCTTTATATATATGTACAAAACCAACGTGCTACAGTGAGTGAATTACAAGCAAAAAAATATATATATTTCAACAAAGCCCAGTACATATGCGTGGTTCAAAACAATTTGATTACAAACAAAAAAAAAATACAATTATTTGAATCAAATTTTTTATTCCAATGATAACAATTTATTGACACATTCTAAAAAAAAATGGTAAATTTCAAGCGCCAAACAACGAACAATCATACGCGTTAATATTTAGTAATATATGTATCTACTAAAAAAAATCTGATTTCATTAGATGATTAGATATAATTCAAAATCAGTCATATATGCATCCGGGCAAACGTGGGTAAGCAATTCATATAATTCATATAATGTGCCTACATATATGATCATTATTATGTAATTTAAATTGAAATCAAAACATTGAAACAAGAAAATAATTCACATGAAATCAAGACTTGCAATATATGTAAATAAATCAAATTGGTAAAATGTGAAATTCAGTCACATGACAAGCATAAATTTGGGAAAATCAGTTAAGAAACAACCCAAAATACCCAAAAATTGATCCTCTAGGGATCCCTATACATGTTCATTCTAATCCCCAAGCGTGAATAACTCATCCCTTACCTCAACGTAGTCCCTCAATCGTTCTCCGTTAGCAATTGTGGCGTTTCTGGTGCTCTCTAGAGCTCCTCCTCCGGTTGTTCTGTTAGGGTTCTTGTGTGTCAGAAGAAGAAAAAGGAACAGAAGTGTTTTGTAAAAGTTGCTCTAGGTTAACATTTGGTTTATATACTGGAAATTTATGACCTAATTTTTTTTACTTATTTATTTATTTATTTATTTCTTATTTATTTATTAAAAGTTACGGCTGTTACAATTCCACCCCCCTAAAAAAACAGTTTCGTCCCCGAAACTTACCAGTATCGAATAAGGTAGGATATGCATCACGCATCTGACCCTCTAGTTCCCAGGTGGCATCCTCGCCCGAAGCACTTCCCCATACTACTTTGACCAAGGAAATCTCTTTCCCCCTTAGCTGCTTAACCATACGATCGTCGATCCTCAGTGGTTGTGTTTCATATGTCAAGTTCTCTTTCACTTGGACATTGTCCAACTTGATCACGTGCAATGGATCATGGACATATTTTCTGAGCTGAGAGATATGGAAGACACTGTGGAGATTTGAGAGGGATGGTGGCAAAGCCACCTGGTACGCAACTGGGCCGACATGCTTTAGGATTTCGAAGGGACCAATGAATCTTGGTGTGAGCTTACGGGACTTCAACGCCTTACCAACCCCAGTCCATGAAGTGACTCTCAGAAATACATGATCACCTACAGCAAATTCAAGATCCATTCTCCTCTTATCATAGTAGCTCTTCTGCCTACTTTGGGCTGCTCTCATCCTTTCTTGGATCAACTTGACCTTTTCAGTGGTCAGCTGAACCACTCAGGTCCTAAGGCAATGCTCTCACCGGGATCTACCCAACATAGAGGTGTCCTACATCTCCTATCATAGAATGCCTTGTAAGGCGCCATACTTATACTGGAGTGAAAACTATTATTGTATGTAAACTCTATCAAGGGTAAGAAACTATCCCAAATACCCCTCTACTCTAACACATAGGCTCTCAAGAGGTTCTCTAAGGATTGGATGGTGCGCTCGGTTTGACCGTCAGTCTGTGGGTGGTAAGCAGAACTCAACCTAAGCTTGGTCCCCAAGGCTTTATGAAGACTCTCCCAAAATCTAGAGGTAAATCTGGGATCTCTATCAGAGACTATACTAGAAGGAACACCGTGTAGTCTAACTATCTCACTGACGTACAAGCTAGTCAACCTCTCTAAAGAATATCGGATGTTAATTGGGATGAAGTGAGCAGATTTGGTCAACCTGTCTACAATAACCCAAATGGAATCTAAACCTTTGGGGGTCCTAGGTAACCCCACCACGAAATCCATGGAGATGCTATCCCACTTCCACTCAAGTATCTCTAAAGGTTGCAACTTCCCTGAAGGCTTCTGGTGTTCTATCTTAGCTTTCTGACACACTAGGCATGCAAGGAAAAACTCATTAACTTATTTCTTCATACCCAGCCACCAAAACATCTGCCTAAGGTCCTGGTACATCTTAGTCGCTCCCGGGTGGATACTCAGACTACTTTTATGGCCCTCTTCCAAGATCGTTCTCCTAAGCTTGGGTACACTAGGAACACACACCCTATCCTGAAACCTTAAGACTCCATCAGTTCCCACTCTAAAACTACTCTCTCCCTGTGACTATGGACTCTAACTGAGCTGACAAGAATGGGTCAGACTTCTGACCCTCACGAATCTCGCTCCAGAGTTTGCTAGTGACTCTCAACATACCCAACTTAATGCTACTAGAGGTGATCTCACATGCCAAAATCATGTCTCTAAACGGCTCTAAGAGGTCCAACTCTCTAACCATCAAAGCAGACATTTGAAGGGATTTCCTACTTAAGGCATCAGCTACTACATTGGCTTTACCTGGGTGATAGCTAAGCTCAAAATCGTAATCCTTAAGGAACTCTAACCATCTCCTCTGCCTCATGTTAAGCTCTTATTGATCAAACAAATATCTAAGGCTCTTATGGTCACTAAACACCTCAAATTTAGATCCATAAAGGTAATGCCTCCAAAGCTTAAGAGCAAAAACTACGGCTGCCAACTCAAGATCGTGTGTGGGATAATTCCTTTCATGTATCTTAAGCTGTCGAGAAGCATAGGCCACTACCTGTCGCCGTTGCATAAGCACTCTACCCAAACCCATCTTAGACGCATCACAGTACACCACAAAAGGTTCACTCGGGTCAGGTAACACTAAAATTGGTGCAGTGGTCAACCTTTCCTTAAGGGTACGGAAACTACTCTCACACTAGGCATCCCAAACAAAAACTTGACCCTTACGAGTAAGCTTAGTCAAAGGTAAGGCTAGCTTAGAAAAACCCTCTATGAATCTACGGTAGTATCCTGCTAAGCCAAGAAAGCTCCTAATCTCAAACACTGACTTAGGACTCTCCCAACTCATCACCGCCTCTACCTTGGAAGGATCTACTGCTATCCCTCCCTTGGATATAACGTTCCCTAAGAAGCTCACCTCCTCTAGCCAAAAATCACACTTGGACAACTTAGCATACAATCTATTGTCTTTGAGGGTTTGCAACACAACTCTCAAATGCTCCTCATGTTCCTTTATAGTCTTAGAATACACTAAGATATCATCTATGAAGACCACTACAAAACTATCTAGGTAGGGGTGAAAGATCCTATTCATATAATCCATGAACACACCAGGGGCGTTGGTCACACCAAAAGGCATAACCAAGTACTCATAATGACCGTAACGGGTCCTAAAGGCAGTCTTCAGAACATCTTCAGGCTTCACTCTAATCTGGTGGTAACTTGACCTAAGATCTATCTTACTGAACACGCAAGCCCCTACTAATTGGTCCGTCAAGTCATCTATCCTAGGCAAAGGGTACCTATTCTTAATCGTTACCTTATTCAACTGACGATAATCTACACATAGCCTCATAGTCCCATCCTTCTTCTTAACTAACAACATCGGTGCTCCCCAGGGTGACACACTAGGCCTCACAAACTGTTTCTCTAAAAGCTCCTCTAACTGTTTCTTAAGCTCACTCAACTCTACAGGGGACATCCTATAAGGTGCTATGGATATGGGTCCAGTACCGGGCACTAGGTCTATCAAGAACTCGACCTCTCTCTCAGGTGGTAATCCTGACACCTCTTCAAACTCCTCTGGAAACTCTCTCACCAATGGTATATCACTCACAGGGGTTTTGGTCTCAACACTCATACTAGCTAAGATCATGTATACCTGTGCATCCTCCCTTAAAGATGCCTCAACTTGGTTAGCAGACAAAAACATATCACCTTCACTCACACCAGACTCAGGAAAGACAACAGATTTCTCAAAACAATTTAATAAGACGTGATTGGAAGATAACCAATCCATACCAAGAATAACATCCATTTGACTCAAAGGTAAAACAACTAAATCAATCAGAAACTGTCTATCAGAAATTAAGACAGGACATTGCAAACACACATCAGAAGTTAAAACAGACCCACTAGCAAGTGTATTCACAATCAAGTCAAATTTCAAGGAAGACACAGGCAAGGCAAGTTTTTCAACATAGACACGAGAAATAAATGAATGGGTCGCACCTGAATCATACAATACAACCAAGGGAACTTGACTTATGAAGCACATACCTTGAATGAGATCATCAGACTGTGCGACATCAGCACCACTAAGAGCAAACACTCTCCCTGTGGTCTTTGGTCGTCCGTTCTGGTTATTCAAACTTCCACTCATCTTCTCCCTCCTCGGATGTAAGCAACTGGTACTGAGGTGGCCCTTACCTCGGCAATTGAAACAAGTCACATCACTATCAGGGCACTCACGAGCAAAATGACCCATCCTACCACACTTAGCACACCGGGTTGGCATAGTAGGTGTAGCAGGAGTACCACCACCACCTCTACCAACAGGCTGAGACACTTTGTTAACTGGCTGAGAACTCCCACCAGCTAGGTGATGTCTTCCACTAGTCCTTTGTCCTCCAGAATGGTTACCATATTTCCCAGGAGGGGCAGAATATGGCTTAGCATGACTGTGAGTCATCGGCTTCTTCTCTTTCCCATGACTAGCATTGGCATTCTTGTAAAAAGCAGCCTTCTCCCACTGATCTTCATCAAAGATTCTACACATGTTAGTCAATTGTGCAAAGTTGTGAATACCGTGATAATTTACCATCATTTTTACTTTTGGTCGAAGGCCATTGAAAAATTTCACGCATTTGGACCTTTCCCCAGCTTCCCCCTGATAATGAGGAAAATACCTTACAAGGTTCTCAAACTTCACTGCATACTCTGCCACCATCATACTCCCTTGTTTTAGCTCAAGGAACTCCATCTCCTTCCTATTCTTCACATCTTCTAGAAAATACTTCTCCAGAAAATTTTGTCTGAAGGTTCCCCATGGGACAACAGCACCACCTGCTCCCTCCAAACGTGGGCAAGTGTTCTCCCACCAATACTCCGCCTCATCTGCTAGCATGTGAGGAGCAAACAACACCTTCTGATGGTCTAGACATTCCATCACCCGGAAGATCTTCTCAATCTGCCTCAGCCAAGCCTCAGCAACCTCAGGATCATAACCCCCTTTGAAGGTAGGTGGGTTGTTCCTCTGAAAGCGATCTAAACCATGGTACATAGTTGCTCCTCCACCGCCTCCCTGATTGGCCATAACTTGCACCAAGTTGTTCAAGGCCTCAGTAAGGAGTCGTTCTCGCTTATTTCTCCCAGCCATTTCTTCCTATGTCACGCAAGTAACAAAACTTTGAAAAGAGAAAAAGAAAAAAAAATATAACAACACAATAGAGTACACTTCTAATCAAACAAAACAAGCGCAACGCATCAGAGTACACAAGGAAACACAGAAAGCTCATAACACACATGGCCGAAAGGTTCGACCTCCTCTGATACCACTAAATGTAACACCCTCTACCCTCACAAATAACGAATAAAGGGAAATAAAATCATGCGGAAATTTTTTTTTAAAACATATTGACTTTAAATTGATTTCAAAAGATAAAGGATTCACATTCACTTAATGAAAACATAGTAGAAATTGTTCGAATAAAAACAACAAAGTTATCCGGGCTCAAAACAAGGTCGTCCATACTGAATGAATAATAAAAAATAAAAAAACTAAAACAGAAACATAACACAACTATATCGTTTACGGAAAATATAGCATGCGAAGTAAATCCTATGCCCCAATGTCACACTTATCAGAGCATGTCTCTATCACAGACTAAGTCTCTCTGGCTCTAACATGGAATTCATCATGTGATGGCTCACCTGAACAAATGGCAATCAGCCCAAACACAAACACACACCGAGAATGAGTTATCACATTCATATATAATAAAATATTAGAGCATGTAAAACATGTAATACTTACGGCTGAATTTATATAATTAACACTACTTCACAAAATCACATACATTATGCACATCCATTCTAGTTCATCCACTCCAGAAAATAACATCAAACCACAATTGTTAACCCAATGAAAGTCAAACACATGCGTTATGCAACAATTACTCTAGACTCAAGCCTACATGCAATGTGGTACCATTTTTCAGTGAAAAACCTCGTCGGACGCCTTGGAGTACATGATAGGACATGCCTCACAATAGGTAAGTCAGGTCACTCTCACTAATGTGGGATCGGCACAGGCTTACAGGAGCACTCAAACCGGATGACCCCCAAGGCCTACACTCTGAAGAGTCCGTCAGGGCCTCTCCCCCCTGATTCATGTCCAACCCAAAAAAAAAATTTGAACACAACAAAAATATATCTAACCTGAAAAATTTGAACAACAAAAAAAAATAATTTATCGCATCTCATGCATCCTACACATATTATTCAATAGTAACATTTACTTGACACAACAAAAATATAAATTAAACTGAAATATATTAGTAATATGAATTCCAAGTAGTATATACGCATTAACCAAATCAAAATATTTAGGGATAAAATAATGATATGTACCTCTAAGTCTCGATTAATTAACCAATAAGAATTTAACTAATAGGTAAGCACATTTATAATCAATGAAATATATCTAACCTTAAAGCGTATAAATATATTTATATGTAATAATATATATCATACATAGCACAGTTACATGAATTAACAAATATGTATATATATGTAAATTTGTAAAGCGGAACCCGTAATTGTTGCACAGCCTTTATGAAGTAATATTTGCAATTATTAACACATATAATTGCATAAAATAATATTTGAATAGTATTAAAGCAGAAACTGTAACTACTGCACAACCAATGATGAAGGAATATTTACAACATATTTAAACGGAAAGCATAAGTATTGTACAACCATTTATTTCTGTACATCCATTTTTAGAAAAATAATTGTAATTACTAGCTTATATAACTGAAAAGAAATAAAATAAAAATTTTATAATAATATTTTATTTACTTATGAAAAGAAAATAATTTCTATAACATTAGTTTATTTGTTATTACTATTATTATAGAAATCTCAACAGCAAAATGGTACCAGGAGGAATCCGTATAGGCACTTTCGCCCAAAAAGAAACAAGCTTTATATATATGTACAAAACCAATGTGCTACAGTGAGTGAATTGCAAGCAAAAAAATATATATATATTTCAACAAAGCCCAGTACGTATGCGTGGTTCAAAACAATTTGATTACAAACAAAAAAAAAGAATACAATTATTTGAATCAAATTTTTCATTCCAATGATAACAATTTATTCACACATTCTAAAAAAAATGGTAAATTACAAGCGCCAAACAACGAACAATCATACGCGTTAATATTTAGTAAGATATGTATCTACTAAAAAAAATCAGATTTCATTAGATGAATAGATATAATTCAAAATCAGTCATATACGCATCCGGGCAAACGTGGGTAAGCAATTCATATAATTCATATAATGTGCCTACATATATGATCATTATTATGTAATTTAAATTGAAATCAAAACATTGAAACAAGAAAATAATTCACATGAAATCAAGACTTGCAATATATGTAAATAAATCAAATTTGTAAAAAGTGAAATTCAGTCACATGACAAGCATAAATTTGGGAAAATCAGTTAAGAAACAACCCAAAATACCCAAAAATTTATCCTCTAGGGATCCTTATACATGTTCATTCTAATCCCCAAGTGTGAATAACTCATCCCTTACCTTGACGTAGTCCCTCAATCGTTCTTCGTTAGCAATTGTGGCGTTTCTGGTGCTCTCTAGAGCTCCTCCTCCGGTTGCTCTGTTAGGGTTCTTGTGCGTCAGAAGAAGAAAAAGGAACAAAAGTGTTTTGTAAAAGTTGCTCTAGGTTAACATTTGGTTTATATAGTGGAAATTTATGACCTAATTATGTTTTTTACTTATTTATTAATTTATTAATTTATTAATTTCTTATTTATTTATTAAAAGTTACGGCTGTTACAATAAATGGGATAAAGTAGGCATAGGCAAAAATGGTAAAAACTGCTTTTGCTAAAACTGATAAATCTTATCCAAATCTTTCTAGATTAGTGTGCTAACCTTCCTTGGGATATGTATACTTAGAGTGAGCCTTACACAGAGTCCACTCAGACAAAGACAAATTACACTATGACTCAATGCACAATGCAATTCTTGTATAGATGAAAATCAAGCTCCGATAGTTTTTATTTCTGTGTCAAGTTTTACTAAATCAATCACACACACACACACACACATACACATAAAACAAAATTCAATGACTAAAAATATATAACTACTGAAATTAAATTCTTACATGCACAGATGGAACAACACAAAGTTTTCTCTGTCAGTCTAAGTTGTAATTTTTCAAGGTGCTACAACTCTAACTTATTTTAATTATTCTACATCATATAATTAGACACTTTAATTAGTCACCAACTAATTAAACTAAAATTCTATTTTTTAACTAATTGTATAGTCATTTACGAAAACACCCCCCTTTAAACTCTTATGACTTAATTACCCTTTTTCTAATTCTATGAAATCTAGATCACCATTAACCAATCTTAATTATCCCCACTTAATGTCTAATCTTACTTGCATTAATTTCTAATTTTCTTCTTTCAAGCTTCTAATTTCTATTTCTAGACCAAACTCCAATTATTAACATCGAGACCATTAATGAGTTGACCATTATTTGACCAGAGAATTTTCTCTGAATTATCCTTATTCTTTCTATACTTTAGCTGAAAAACTTAAGAGTTTAACCATACTAAAGTATCGTATGGTAATATCTCATTTTCTACCATTTCAATAGTCTAAAAACACTACCCAATCACACAACAAAACAATCACACTGTCTGCCACACACACGTAGAAAAATTGGGATGTTACAGTTACCACCAACAAACATACAATAACCAGTAATAGATTTTCGATCAAGTGCATTTCCATCCCAATCAGAATCACTATAACAAGTTATTTGTGTGTGACTATTCTTGGTTAGAACAATTCCACGTCTAATAAACCCTTTAAGATATTATAAAATGAGCTTGACAATTCCCAAACAAAAAACTATAGGTGCATGCATAAATTGGCTAGCAAGACTAACAACATTAGAGATATCAGGTCGAGTAATAGTAAGATAAATAAGCTTACCCATCAATCGTTGATAGTCATTGATAGCCTGTAATGGTGCACTTGTTGTATCAAGCTTTAGCATAGTATCCAATGGAGTAAGAGCTAGCTTAAAGTGTGTCATCTCAACATTTTCAAGTAAGTCAAGAATCTAATTTCGTCTATTAAGAAAGAGACCTTTATTAGAAACTGCCATTTCAATTCCCATAAAGTAGTTTAAGTGGCCAAGGTCCTTGATAGGAAAACAGATAGCAAAGCGTGTTTGAGTTGAGAAATAACATGATTACTATTTCCAACAATAATAAGGTCATCATCGTAAACAAGAACTACCACTTGTTTCATTTAAGACATAACAAACAAATAAAGAAAAATCTGCATTACTTCTTAAGAAATCACCTCTTGAAGAATAATACTTAATTTCACATGCCAAGCACATTAAGATTGTTTCAAACCATAAATTGATTTGTATAGTTGGCAAACCAAGGAAGAATTTGAACTTTTTGGATGTCCTGGGGGTCATTCCATATAGACTTCTTCTTCAAGATCCCCGTGTAAGAAGGCATTTTTTACATCCATTTGGCTCATTGACCATCCATAATTAACAACAATATATGGACAACAAAACACATATAGTGTTCATTTTAGCAACAAGAGCAAAGGTCTCTTTATAGTCCACTCCAATAGAAGATCTTTATGCCTATCAATCGTGTCATCCAAACTAAACTTTGTTTTATACAACCAACGACTTCCAACAACCTTTTTTCCATTAGGAAGTTTAACAATACTCCAAGCGTGATTCTCATTATAGTCCACTCCATATTTTTCTATACTTGTAACACCACTCATTGAGTTGGTGAGGAACTATATTCTCTTATGGGAAGATGGCTAGGAAAGGGGTTTTCAGTCCTTATCGTACTCTAACATACCTAACATAACTAATACATATGTTTTTATTCTTTTTACAGGTGTTGAGGAAAGAATTAATGAGTTTCAAGAACCTCGGGATTTGAGGTCAAATCCTTTTCAAGGGGGAGGGAATGATGTAATCCTATCCCACAAGGGTATTGGATAGAAGACTCCAAGTAGATTGGGCCAGAGATGCAAGAGAAGGTCCTAGGGTTCTTATGAGTCTTAGGGTAGATTTTGGGCCCATGGGCTAAGTTCGAGCCCACTTATCTTTGTAAATATTAGATTAAGGTTTCATTATTTTTGGACCTTGTATTTAGGGCTCCATAATGTAGGTAGGGTACCTTAGAAATATTGTATTTTTCAGCCCTTGTATTTTAGGGCACCTAGACTAGTTTTTGTATTAGGGGTAGTTTTGTAATTTCACATGCACTAAGTGAATATTTGATGTGTGTGGTTGGAAATAAATTTAATTGAATTGGTAAAATCCCAATCCAATTAAATTTTAGAGGGGGAGGTGAGCATTTGCTTATTACACCCCATTGCCACATCATATAGTCACACTTTGTGCATGTCTTTTATGCTTTACATGCCTCATGACACCTAAGCACACTTAGTGGAGAATCTTGGAATTGATCTTGGATTAGTGGGCTGAACCATAACTAAAATTCACTAATCATAATTAGTGAAATTTTGGCTCCAAAGTTTGTCTCCACAAATTCAATTTCAAATTCAAGTGTAATTTGAATTGAAATTCAAATTTCCCTCCAATTTTTGTGACACTTAGGCTATAAATAGAGATCATGTGTGTGCATTTTTTTCAACTTTGATCATTTGAATATTAAACTTCAGATTTCAAAGCTCATTTAGAGCATAAAATTTCATGCTCTTCTCTTCCTCTCCCTTCATTCATCTCCTTCTTCCTCCAAGCTCTTATCCATGGCCTCCTATGGTGGTGAGCTTCTTCTAGACTCATCTTCTCCTTGAAGTGGCGTCTCCTCTCTCTCTTCCTTTCTTCATTCTGCTGCCATTCATCTTCCAAGAAGCAAAGGAGTCCATTGATGAAGAAGATCCTAGGCCTACCAGCTCCAATGGAGCTTACATCAGTCTTCATGAATTGTCTTTCCCTTATTTTCGTGAGACTTTGCTTCTTGGAATTTTTTTGGCTCATTCACACTAAAAATAGCAGAGAGAAAATGCTGCATGATTTGAGGAGAACCGATGATAGGTGATATACTTGGCAATTGGGTGACACACCGAGTAAGTAACAAAATCTTGCAAATTTAGTGAAGGTGCCTAGTTTCGAGTAAGATATTGAAGATGATGAACATCTTGGAACTAACTCATCTTGAGTGCAATCAAATGAATACAATCAGATGAAGCTACATTTGTGTCTAAAGGTGTGTTGTAAGATTTTGTATCTTTATCAATAAAGGTAGGACAAGTGGGTTTGTTGCATGTATCAATTACAATGTTAGAAGAGTTTGGAGACAATTAACTCAAAATCCATAGGAATATTATATGAAATAGGCAAAGGAACAACATCTTGCAAACAATCTTTAGACTTGTTATAGTAAGATGTTGTTTCTCAAATTTAACAACTCTTGTAACAAACAATTTTCCACGCTATTCGAAGGTTCAAATCCTTCCGTCTAAGAGCATATCCATTCATGATGTATATCATATTAGAATACAAATTGTATATCAGAATTAAAGTTATCCCCCTTTTTGAATTATTTGTCTCTAATATATATCAACTTGCTTTCGAATATGTGGATTAAAAAACAAGTCAAGTTTTTGTTACATTTTTTTATATAATCATTGTTTTAATGTAATCATTTCATTATATATATCTATTATAATTTTATAATTTTTTCAAATTTATTTTTCTTTTTTTCTAATATTTTTAAATTCCCATTTTTCTACTTTACAAATTCTAAAAAGAGAGTAGAAAATAGATTGATAAAATACTGAGTTAATTTTCATTTACGTCAGGATGATGACATTTATATCCTTTCTTTGTTGATGAGTATCCTAAGAAGACACATTTGGCAACTCATGGATCAAATTTATGATGAAAAGGAATTTGCTTATGCGCAAAACAAATGCACAAAAATACCTTTAAGTGGGATATGTCAATATATTTTCTCTACAAAACTTCAAGAGGAGATTTAAAGGATAACACTTGGTAATCGGTTAACAATAAACAGATGTTAACACTCCTTAAGACCAAAATATTTTTGGAATATGCATTTTTATCATCAAGGAACAAGTTTTTTCCAATAAGTCTCTATTCTTGCGTTTGACAACTCCATTTTGTTGAGGAGTACCTACACAACTAGTTTGATGCACTGTACCATGAGAATTTAAATATTGTATCATTCTTTTAGACATGCATTTTGTGCCATTATCAGAACAAATGATTTGGATTTTGTTGGAAAATTAATTTAAGACAAGCATGTAAAAATCCTTAAAAACATCCATGACCTCACTTTTAGATTTCAATAAATACACCCAAGTAACACAAGAGAAATTGTGACATCCTGGAAATTTCTACCCGGAATTTTTGTAAACGGTGCATTTTGAATGATTATATATATATATATATATATATATATATATATATATATATAAGTATTATTCAGTGTATATGCATATATGCTTCTGGTAGAAGTAGGAATAATGGGGGCAAGATACGCAGGTTAGGCTAATTAAGGAAGAGAAATCCATAACTGGAAGGTTATAGGGTTAATTCTCAATTAATTAGTCTAAAAATCATCGTTTTGCGTGAGACTTAAAATTTAACAAAATCAACCTCTGAACCACGCTCGGGGCTTTATTCTAAGCATTTTGATATATATATTGCCTACTTTCGAAAACTGGCCCCGACGGGCGCAGAGAAACGCGAGGGACTAGAACTAGAGGAACGACACGCAAACCGAGGCAGGATTTTGGCATTTCAAAAGGTCAGATTTTTTCTCTTCATGTGGCTGAGCATGAGTCACATCAAGAGAAAAGTGGGTCTTTTGCTCCACTCAAATGGAGACATGTAGCAAAGCTTAAAATAAAAGAAAAGAAAAGAGAAAAGCCTTTCTTTTTAACCAAAAAGCTGTTTTCTCTCTCCTCACTCAGCCAAAGAAAATTTCAGAAGCTCTCTCTCCCTCTCCCTCACGTTGCTTTTTCTTTCTTCTTCATTCTCCATTGAAGCTCCAACAAAGCTCCAACCTTTGGTCACCATTTCTGCACCAAATCGTGAAAGGAAGGCATTTTCGGAGTCGTGAAGCGCATCTCTACGTGTGGGACCTCGAAATTTCAGGTTTGGGTGGACTTCTTTCTCTCTTGATTTTCGTGGGTATTGGGTTTTGGGAGATATGATGGGTAGTTTTGCTAGGTTTCTGCTTCATAATAGTTATTTGTGAAGAAATTTGTTGAAAGCATGTTGAACTTGCCATGTTTGGATGAGTCAAGCTTACCCATTCAGTTTTAGGGTTTTTATGATGATTCTTGTGATGTTTGTGTGCTGAAATTGCTTATGGAAAACTGTTAGAGATGAAGGGTAGAATTAACCTAGGGTTAGAAGGTGAGAATATGGTGTTATGAGTGGAAAACGAGTGAATTTTTGAGAGTTGAAAGGCCAAATCTGGATTTAGTAGTATTTAGAGGTTAAAGTGAGTTAATCCTAGCTTGAAATGTCATTTAGGACTTATGAGAAAGTTTGGGCTGTGCAAGAGAAAAAAACAAATGACCAAAGTGAACAAAGAGCCATTTCTAGGGTAAAATTGGGTGTTGAGGAGTCAAATTTTGATTCGGTGGAATTTTAGGTGTAAACCCAGTTTGAGCAAGTTTAAATTGATGTTATAGACTTGTGTGAGGTGAGAGTTTGCTCCAAATTTACCTCATTCTCAATTTCACTTCTCCAACCTTGAAAATCCATTAAATTGAGGGGTTTTGGATACCTAGATTTTGTGTTGCTTTAGTCTGAAGCTTGTCATTGGTTTAGACATGATTGGTACATGATTTGGGACTAGGATTCAATTTGGGCAAAATTGGATGAGGGAAAGAGTGGTTTTCGAAATCTGCACTTTATGCAGAATTGTGCTGTTGAAATGTGCAGCAGAATTTTGTATAAGTGCAGAAAAATGCTTGTGTATGGCTGGTTGTGAAAGGGTAGTACATATGGGGTTCTAGATATTTACTAGCAGATCCCAACGGTCAAAATGTAGACTTATGTACTAGAGACTTCCAGTAAAAATTTTGAGTCGATCCAACGGTTAACGAATTGGAACGAAGGAAATGTTACTAGGGTAATTGTATGTGAAAAGCTGTGATTTTGAGTTGTGTTTTGGGCAGAGTTTTCTGCCTTTGCCCTGTTTTGCTTGGTTTTGTTAGTCCATGATGATTGGATGTGGAATTACCTGGATGTTGTGGAAGCTTGGGAGGATTGATGGGGACCCGGCGTTGAGAGGAACGAGGATAAGGGCTACGTGGGAGTACATGAGCTCAGTTGGAGGTGGGCAACAGGGGATGGTGGGTTATACATGATTTGTGGATGCGGAGAATCGTTTTGCACCATCGCCCGACCGCCACCTAGTACCACATGTGATGGGTATCCCATAATCCTACAAGCTTGAAATGAGGAAGTGTAGAAGGGTGAGACTTCCTGCTTTTATTCGTTGACCACAGAGTGGTACCTGGAGATATGTCGCGGGGGTCAGGAGACCTTGGGGATGTCAGGTGGGGTGCTATTGCCCACAACCAAGCTTGACCAATCCCGACCCAACCCGAGCATAGTCAGTCAGTGAGAACCTGTGATGTACCTAAGCAGGCAAGCTCCTGGCAATCAACAGATAAAAGGAACAAAGACCACAAAGCAAGAAGGCTTGTGTGGTGGCTGGCCAGCTGTGAACTTTGATTGATATATGGGATATGGCCTTTGGTAATCGATTACCAAGAGTGGGTAATCGATTACAAGGCTTAAAAGTGAAGACAGGAAGCTAAGATGGTCTCTGGTAATCGATTACCAAGGGAGTGTAATCGATTACCAGGCTTGAAAACGAGGTCAGGAAGCTAGGAGGGCTTCTGGTAATCGATTACCAAGGGGTGTAATCAATTACCAGGCTTAGAAATGAAGGCAGCAGGTTTTGGAGGCCTCTGGTAATCGATTACCAGGCTGTGTAATCGATTACACAGAGGAACATGCCACTGGTAATCGATTACCAGTTATGTGTAATCGATTACACAGTGCATTTTTGCAGGTTTCATGTCCTGAGGCTGTGTAATTCGAGTTTAGCCTCTGGTAATCGATTACCAAGGATGTGTAATCGATTACCAGAGATGAAAAGCCTAAAGATACCCCTTTTACTTGCATGTGGTGGTTATGAGATGCATTGTGTTGTGACGTAGTTAGATTCTCGTGAAAGAGTCTACCCCTTTCTTTTCTTTCTTGTAGATCGTGATGGCGGCGCAGCTAATCCATGATCGAGTGGAGATGGAGTGCCTAGAGGGAGCTTGGGAGACCCTCGAAGGCAACACGAGGTGCCGATTTCGGGGCACGATTTGATTTACAGCTACTTCATTGGTGCATCCAGATGAACCCGCGCGCACGCTTCAGCGTACTGTGGAGTGGATACTACCCACGCCTACACCATACCGTCTAGTGGAGCCAGTCCAAGTGATTGAGGTAACGTCATCCGAGGAAGACCCTGAGGAGGATCCTGAGGAGCTACCTCTTGAGCCTGCTGTGGATGCTCTTGACTTTCTAAAGGGTGATGAGGATCCACTCCCTGAGGTGGATTCTCCCGAGGATGTCATGTCGACATCTGAGGCAGACTCTACGGAGGATAGTGGCCCTGGGGAGATGGCAATTAGTGGAGGCTCTTCATCATAGTAGACAGCTCATTGGATTAGTTTTATATACTTTTTGAGGGTGGGTGTATCTAGGACTGGCTGTTAGGTTTACTCTTTTGTTTTTGTACGGGTAGACCTATTGTATAGGAATTTGATGATTGTATACATGTGGCTGAAGCCACTACAGTGGACACCTTTGCTCTGGATGACACTATGTATTTTGCAAAACTCCCATATTTCGGACAGCTTTAAATGATGAATGTACTTATGTTTAATCTGTTATTTGAAAAGAAAGCATTAGCAAACTTTATTTGCAAAAGAGTTTATCGACCGTATTTTATTTTATTATTTTCACGTGACGACCTAAAGTAATGGCTGGCATACCTTTCCTTTTGAAAAAGCAAAATAGTTAGAGGTTATGAGTGATCAGAAAGAAATGACTCCGAATAGAGTTGTGAACTGGCCATTCAGGAATCTATAGTGAGGATTTTCCTTCTGAACCTAATTATTGTGAAAAGAGAAAGAAATGAAAAAGAAAAAGAAGAAAAAAAAAATTTTACCATGGTTTTTGTTATTTAAATCATTACTATTAAACCAGTCATTATTTTGGGGACGCCACAGAAATCATCAATGAATGTAATAAAATATTTAAAACCATCAAAGGATTCAATGGTAGGTGCCCAAATATCAGAGTGTGCAAGCTCAAACATTTTATTACACTAAGATGAAGATGAAATAAATGGTAATCTAGTAGACTTAGAAAAATGACAAGTATCACAAGAGATATATTCATTGTTGAAATGAGGTAATAATTTTGTGAGAACATTTTTTGATGGATATGCTAGATGTTGATGCCATAGAGTGTAGTCTATCAAGGAAGAAGAGAAGGTAGAAATTGCAGAACTCTTGGTCTTTAGAAAATTTCCTAAGATGTAGTAGAGTCCTTGTAAGAAAAATCATTCACCAATCGTCTTTTTGGTGACAAGGTTCTCAAAAAACACCATGTGCGAAAGAAAAACAACACGACAATTAAGTGTTTAGGTGAGTTTTTGAATCGAGAGCAACTGATCAGGAAAAGAAGGAACATACAAGGCCAAATCATTAGGGAATAGCTTAAGTTTTCCTTTCCCAATAACAGGAACAACATATCCATTGGCAACAGACACATGAGATGGAGTAAAAAGAATTGAAATCTAAAAGAATGGTTAATTTATTTGTCATGTGATTTGTGGCACCAGAATCAACAATCCAAAAATTATTCACAACACTATATTTCACAACCGTTGAAAGTGTAGTTGGCATACCTTTGGTGCTTTCATGAAAAGGAAGCTCGAAGTTCCCCAAGAAACCAAGAAACTTACCAAGAAGAGTTGTGGAATTTGAATTTGCAGAACTTGAAACTCCCTTATCTCCCTACTATAGAAGATATGCAACAAACTCATTTGTATGAGAAATTGTATTAGAGTTATAATTTACCGTATCTCCTTGCAAGGTCTCAATATCATGAACTTTGTGCTTTGAGTATCCTTTGTCCTTGGCAAACTTTGGTTTTAGTTTTGGATGAAGAACCCAACATCATTCCATTAGATGCCCAAGATGATGATAGTGTTGACACTTCAAATCTGGTCGCTTGCCTTTGTAAGATATTTCCCCTTTGGGGTTGACGATTGGCTGCATAGGCATGAGTGTCAAATAACAGAGACTTATGTTCTGTATTCATGATTTTCTTCCTCACTTCTTCTCTTTGAATCATAGAGCAAATAAACTATAATGACGGGAGTTCCGGGGACATAAGAATATGACTGCGAAGATCTTCATATTCAGGATCGGGACTTGCTAGCAACTGGAAAATTATGTCCTCTTCAACACCTTTACGAAGTATAGCAACATCAAGAATGTGTGGACGATACACCTCAAGTTCATTCCACATTCTTTTTAGACTGCCATGTAATTGAACAAAACGTTTTCCTAATTGTTGCAAGTTCACAATGTTGTTGGAAAGAAGAAGGTTATAAGAAGTATTTGAGAGAAATGGAGGAGGAGAGAATATTTGAAAGACTAGTTTTTATGACTTGAGAAATGCTTTTGTTTTGACTTCGTTGGGTTCACTTACAAATAACAACCTTTTCCCCTTTTATAGTCTTCAAGGAAGAGTTCTAGATACATCAAGAAAGATTCCACATACTTTAAGGGAGATCGAGTTCTACAAACTTCTCCCAACTACTTAGTTCTACACACTTCTTCCAATTAAATATTATTTCTACTTATTTCTACACTTCTTTAGAATTTTCTTTGCAGTAGTAGCACAAACTTAATGGGCCAAACACTTGATTAATATGCTAAATCAAGTTTATATTATAAAACAAATGTCTCGCTGGAGTTCAAAGATGCTAGCAAAGTTATTTTGTTGACCATACATATCACGAACTGTGGTTAATAGTTGCACAACAGAATTTGGATAGCTGAAAATCTCAGCAAGATGCGGGCTTGTGGAATTAAGAATCCATGACTGCACTAGTTCGTCTTTGGACAACCAAGATTCATCATCAAGAGATGTTTCATCTGGAGGAGAAACTTTCTCATCAATGAAACTCAATTTAGATCTTCCACCAAAAGCAAGAGTTAAGACTCTTGACCAAGGAAGATAATTGAACTCATTTAGTACAATAGAGCTCAACTGCTGATTAGGATTAGACTCAAATTCTATCCTAGTAGCCACACCAGGGGAACCTGTAGCTACTGCAACAGGCACACCGGGAGAAGAATGATCCTCTGCCATAGTTTGGTAAGAAGAAAAAAAATTAAACAAAAAAAACAACCGCTCTTGATATCATGTAGGAAAAGGAATCAAAAGGACTATGTGTTTCTTATTATGCCAATTAACAAATTACAGCCTCATTATATAGAGTTGTTGCAAGGAAATAAAATAAAAACACTTTTGAAGAAAATATGGTAATTGATATAATACCAATTTATAGAAATTAACAGCATGTATATGATTTCTGTTAATTAATACAGTATTGATTTATTTTAGAACTTCCCTTCTTTCCTTGAATAAAACTTTCCTTTGGGCTATGCTCAAAGGCCTATAACTTGCTTCTGATAGAAATTCCATGCACATCATTATGGATAGTGACTCTTGCACTGCAGTGTCCTTGATAGTAGAGGGTTGTGACTCTACTCATCAGTGTTCTAATTTAGTTTCTGAGATTAAAGAGCTGTTAAGGTCTAAAGCTAATGTTAATTTTTGTCATGCTAGAGAGACCAATCAAGTGGGGGATGTCCTAGCCAAAACATGGCTTGCTTATTTCTGTAGATTTGCAGCTGTTTGATGTTCAGCCATGTTTTATTTCCTTGTATTTGCTAGCAGATTTTGTTGGTACCAATTTTAATAGAGGTTTTTGAAGGGGGGGCTTTATCCCCTTTTGCGCACCAAAATAATATGGTAATAGAGATCAATTTCAAAACTTTATAAAAGGTAAAATTAATGTGTTAAAGGTTTTTTAAGATTCGATCAAATTGTCTTTAGCCTTCACATTTTAAAAACAATAGTTTTACTGTTTGCATTTTTTAAATATGGGGGATTTCATCCCTCACCATGTAACTCAATTTGATGTGATTAGCGAGGGACGAAGTCTGTCATGTTTTGAAAATACAATAACTAAAATCTCTGTTTTTAAAATGTAGACTAAAATCAGTTTTAATCAAATATTAAAGACAAAAGAGCATAAAATACATTTTATTCTTTTGAAAAAAAAAATTGAGCACAAAACCATTTTTCTTTTTTTGGAAAATATGAAAACTAAAACTCGTCGTATTAACCTTATTATCTGTAAGAAAAGATTTGTGTTCTTTTCCTTGATAAGCGTGGTGATTCATTTTTTAACACCCAAGCTCTCTATGCCACTGAGTCTTCCGTCTTGGTTATTATGACGACATATACTTGAGATATGAACTCGGCATTCATCCACGTGGGCGAATTTACTGTAGAGGGTCCCCTTTACAAACTTTTTACTTAAAGGGGTCCCTTTTGTATCATATTACACAGGGGGTCTGTTATTATGGGGAAGCCGCCAGCAGGAAGAGTGATACCAAGGTCCCGCCAGCAGCAGAGGCGACAAGCACTGGTGCCGCCATTCTTCTTGGCGATACATGCTGACTGGGCATTGATGCTGCCAGCAATAAAAGCGACACACCCATCTCGCCAGTGCCAACGGCGAGATGCTCCACGTAGGGGTCTCGCCAGTGCTTTTTGCGAGATTGCTTCCTGTGCAGCTGGGGTGTGGAAGGCATGCGAGATTGGTTCCTGTTCATGACGAGACTTAAAGCAACCTATGAAGCAGCTAAGGTCTGGAAGGCAAGGATAATTCACATGCATTGCAGGTGCAAGGACATTTATTGGGCAGCTTAGGGTTCAAAGGCTACCTGTAAATGTTCACATGCATTGCAGGTTTTATAATCACATGCATACAGTAGCTTGCAGAGGCTCACATGTATGACTTCGGGGTAAATTTTGCTTGCTTTTAATAATGGCATGACACAAGTGGTTTTTTGTTTAAATAGAGTAAGATACAACTTCAAATTTCATAGCATAGCATTCTGAAGGAAGGAGAAAGAAAGATACTGGAAAGATAGATACTGATTCTTTGAAGAGACACGCTTTGTTTGAAGTTATTTCATTCCATCTTCAACTTCAAAGTTCTATTCAAAAGTAAGAATCTTTTTCATTTATTTTAAGTTATAAAATTTTACTGAGTAAAATTTTTAGAAGCATTATTCGATGCTGTTTGAACTTAATTTTTTTAATAATTTGTATCATTTACAAATTTTATATTTTGAAGTAATTAATTTTGTAGTTAAAATCAAATTTGAAGCTGAAATTTAAGTGTAGTAAATTTTTGAATTAGATTTTGTATTTGAAAATTATTACCACTAATTATTTCAGCCTTAAGAATATATTTATATGTGATAGTTACAGATTTTGAAGTTGAGGAATTATTCAAAAATTATTTAATTAGTGTAATAATTTTTTTTAGAATAAAATATGAATATCTAGTTTACGTTTAATAGAGCAAGCAAATAAATATTTTTTATTTTTATGATTGACAAAATATTAGTTGAAGTAATAAATTTATTTGTTAGACTAAATATTGAAGGTAAAGTTTAAGTGTAAAAATGTTTGGAATTATAATTGTTATTTTAAAATTATTATCAGTAATTATTTGTAAGCGTCTTTGTTCATGGTTTTTGTGACTTAGAAATTTGACATGTGAGCCTTCGGGTTGATGCTATTTCTGACTTACAAATATTTAGAGGTGAGTCTTCGACTTTTGGAAGTTATGGAAATTTTTTAGAATTATTTAATTCGAGTAATAATTTTTTCTGACTTACAAATAATTCGAGTAATAATTTTTTAGAATTATTTGTGACTTACAAATAATTTTTTTTGTTAAGGAAATTTTAATAGTGCAAGAAAATAGATTTATTAATTTTTATCATTCACAAAATATTTAATTGAAGTAATAAATGTTTTTTTTAGACAAAAAATTAATACGTGAAGTTAAAGTGTATTAATTTTTGTAATTAGGTTTTTTACTTTGAAGTTATTTTTTAATAATGTTTAATTATTTAGAAGCATTCAAATAATTACATGTTTCCCTTATAGTTTTTTGAAGTTAGAATGAAATTTTAATCTGGAGTTTAAGTTTAAGTTTAACTTTAACTTTAATTTAATAGATGCAGCAAGCAAATACACTTATTTATTTTAAAAAGACTGTTGTTATGATTAATTATTTTTAATTTTGTTGATGTAGGTATATCATGAATTCAATTATTACAGTGTTGTATTTCAATGGAAGAGTATATGAAGACAATGATGGTGTAATATTTGAAGGCAGTAAAAAGGCGATTCAGATTAAACGCAGAATTAGTTTCAATGCTTTGAAAAAAAAAATTGGAGATAAGGTAAAGTTAGAAAATAATGAAATCATTTCTACTATAAGTTGTAGATTTTTAGTTTCAGGAAAATATGTTGCGTTGCAAATTTGTGATGACGAAGATGTTGAAACTATGATCGAAAGTTTTCAACAATAACAACAAATGTCAGTTCTAGAATTGTACGTAGAAAAGGATGTTGCTGGTGGTTCTATGTTTCATGCTGCAAATTCTGTTACGTCATGTGAACGTAATGTATCTCATCATGAGTCGGAACTGCCAAGAAATATAAGCAATTTACATGTTGATGAACATGATGATGATGATGATGATTATCTTGCATCTAACTCATACGTTGAAGAGTCTTTCGATGAAGATGATAGTGATGATGGAATATCTGATACAGACAATGAAGTCACTGACATCGTTGAACCATTTTCAATTGTTCACCCAAGCGAAGGTAAATGTTTGTGAAATACAAAATTAGTTGAATACATCTATCTTTTTATGAGAATTATATTTAATGGTAACTAAATAGAAGTAGTTTGTTGACGTGATTTTTTTTATAAATTATTATGTGTACCAGAAATTCAAAATCCATTTTGGAATGATGCTATGCATTATAATAATATCAATTGGAGTCATCCGGACGAGGAGGACATTTGTGGTCTGGACATGCCAACGACTTTTAATGTTGGACAAGAATTATATGTTGGCATGGATTTTGACAGTAAAGATGCGGTCAAAAATGCACTGAAACAATATGTGATGAAGATGCATCAAAGTTTTAAGGTTGTTGAAACGAAATACCAATGTAGTTGTCTTTGAATTTTCTGGGTCAACAAACATCTTTGTCTTTCGCCTATACCAGACCATGTAGTCCGAGTTAAAACTCAATAGGCCTTCTTGTCGGGGATAAGCGTCGACCCTAAATGCATGGTGATTATTCCACTGATCAATCATTGGGGCGAACAATTGGCCCCAATTTTCGTCATGTTTCCCTTTTAATGTTATGCCATGAATGTTTAAGGGTTGTGAAGGAGACTCTGGAATTGGTTGCTGCATCCCAAATTGTCTCAATACTCTGTCCGGTTGGTGCCACTCAATAACTTGGAAACAAATTAGTGGCACCACCGCGTACCACGCGAGACTTCCGACTAAACAAACGGGAGGCAACAGTGATATAACGGTTGATGGGTACGACTCCCACACAAACTGCATATAACAACATAGTTGTTGATATGAACCCTCATGGCACAAGGGCTGACTTAGGATCGTCTAGGATTAAACCTTGATGGAAAATGCGGAAATTGATTAAGGAAAGGATGGAAAATAATGTGGTTAATTTCGTGGGTCTTAATAAGGTGGTTTCTGGCATAAAATGGATGAATGGGATGGTAAAACGTAGGTTAAGTGGTGGCTGGACAGAAATATAGAATGGCAATAACGGAAGCTACAGGGCTCCAAATGAGGTGATTCCAAAACGAGGTGAAAGGTCTCGTTTTGAAATTTAATTTAGGCTCAAGAATCACTTAATTTGAGTGTGCAAAATGGGAGTTATGGTCACAAGATAATTTTGGGCAGAGGTGGATTTTCTGGAATTATGGTTTGAAAGAACAAGGGTGGAGATGATAGGAAGGAAAGAATCACTCTTTCCAGCGAGGGCAACACACAAAGGTTGTGAAAGTCCTTTGATACAGCCAGGGTGTTCTTGAATCACTCAAGAATTTAGGAGAATCACTCTCACTAAGATAAAAGAGATAAACTCTAATTTTCTGAATAAAACTCAACTTGTCTTTATTGATAAAATGGTTCAGCTTATATAGAAGCTTTACAGCAGATTTTAGTAATGACCCACTAACCTAGAATTAAAATAACTTAATGCCATTAACCTAGGGAATTAAAAAAACTTAATGGCTGAGTGTAACTGAAATTGTGGCAACCAAAAGTCACCCCCAACAGCCAACAAGTCAGCCACCATTTGGTCTCCCAAAAGGCTGATGCCTAGGTTGCCAATTGGGCCCTTATTACAACTTGAACTAAACCTAACTAAAGCCCTTTTAGTTGATTAACCAAAAACATATTTTTGGTCAGCCAACTTTACAAGGATTGGGCCATTATTTAGACAAACTAAACACTCTAAAATTGAGACAAAGTGGTGTCATTTAGTCCTCCTCCATTTGGGCCATGATACAACTCACAACCTTGGACTTTTCTCCTTGAAACTTGGGCTTGTATTCAAATAGTATGGACAGCACTTGTTGAAGAGCTTCCTTGGCTTTCCTTGCTCTAGCCCTTGTCATAGGTCCTCCAAGTCCTTCAAGTGGATCCTTGCCCTTGCTCTTGAACATGTCCTCATCAGTTGTGAACATTTTAGAAAAATAACACATATAATTTTTTATTTTACAAATACAATAGCATGTTCTTACCTCATGACGTTTCATAATATCCAACTTGCGACGAAAAATTCTCACATCATCATTGCCGATATGTTGGTTTCCACGTCGCAGCCACCTACAAAGATTAAAATTTAATATATGCTAAAACCATTTATTCTATTGAAATGAAAGACGCTGTTAAAAATGACTAACCTGTGCCCCAATGGTGTATTTTCTACTTGGGAAGGAGTCCTCTTTGGAGCCAAGGTTGGACATCGTTCCCATGCCCACATTTGTAGTAAGATACACATACCTCTGATTGATTTAGTTTTATAATCGGTGGCATTGCACATCTCTCTGTATAGAAAACCAAGTACGGCAGCTCCCCATGCATATCTGCCACATTCTTCAAAGTCACGTAAAAATTGAAGGTACCTTAGCGAAACTTTGTTACTGCTTTTGTCAACGAACAAGACACCTCCAATGAATCTCAGTATCCATGCACGGGCAAACTTTCGTACTTGTTCTTCGTCGTCGTCATTATTTATTTGGGCAAAATGGTGAGTCAGCCAACTTAATTTAACCACACTACCTCTAATTTCATCTTCTTGTGGTCTGACTCCCAATAATTCCTCACATAAATCAGCCCAATCAAGATTTGTTGGACCGATTAATGGTAAACCATCCACACTTATACCTAACAATACAGAGACGTCTTGGAGAGTAATAGTACATTCTCCGCATCTCATGTGAAAGGTATGTGTTTCCGGCCTCCATCTTTCTATCAGAGCACTAATTAATGAGGCATTTATTTTTAAGTACCCCATCTTGATAATCCAGGCGAAACCAGATTGTAGAAGAAAAGGAAAAATTTGCTCAGGAATTTGTTCTTCCCCTTGATACGTGGGGACAGCTCGTCTGATATGCAATTTCCTATTTTCTTCCCCATTCCAAACATGTTCTGAAACATGCTTAGCTTGCATCCATAATACATCAGCATCGATGGGGCCAGACTTAATGTTAACATGTGGTGAAGATGATGATGAAGATGCCATTGGTACTACAAAATAAAATATAATACAATAAATTCACAAATCAATTTATACATAACAATAAATTTGAAAAAAATCAAACTGGCGAATTTTTAATATATTCTATACATAAATTAAAATACATGTGAACAAAACTTTAAATAAATAATTTTTTCTACAATTAACAAAAAATTAATTGAATAAAATATGGACTAACAAATTATTTATAATACAAACAAATATTGAAATATATAAAATTATTTAAACAATATATATACAAAAATAATAATAATAATAATAATAATGTACAATGTATTATATATTTAATAACGTAAATTTCCTAAAACAATTAATAAGGCAAATTTACGCGTCTCTAGTATTACAATTATTTATTTACGTGTGAAATGCTTAATATTACAAAAACTAAAAATTTATGTCTACCTACAATTTACAAATATGTACCTAAAACTAATATTAATTTGTGCCTAATATTTCTAAGGCTAATATTAAGTGTGTCTAATATTTTTAAACCTCATGGAACCTTTGGCCGTAGCTTACTACAGTATCATATATATCACATATATAATATCTAAAAATATATACTACTGAGTCAAATAATATTTTCATACTAATTAATCTAATCTTCAAATATCTATTAATATATAAAAATTAATAACAGCATACCTATTAATAATAATAACTAACCTAACCTTACAATACCTATTAATCCTAATTAACCTAAACTTACAATACCTATTAATACTAGCTAACCTATTATTTTTATAATATTAACAACAGAATATATAAATCATAATATATAAATGTTATTTAAGAAAATTACTTACCTGGAATTATGGAAGAGAAAAAGTGAACAAAAGCAAAGGAACCAGCACCACCAGGGCAGACACTCAATGAAACTAGCAAAAGCAAAGGAATTATGGAATTACGAAATTAAGTTTCAAATGCTTAAATTTCTAAGGCTAGCAAATATTACAAAAACACAAAATTTACCTCTGTCCTAAAATTTACAAATATATAATTAAACCTTAAATTAACTTGTGCCTAATATTTCTTACAACTAACTAATATTACGTATATTATGTGTGCCTACTATTTCTAAAGCTAATAATAAGTGTGGCTGAATAAAAATATTTCTACAACTACTTAATACGTGTGCCTAATATTTCTAAAACTAATAATATTATATCACATATATAATATCTAAAAATATATACAACAAACCAAACTAACTAACCTAACCTTTAAATATCTATTAAGAATAACCTAATCTTCAAATATCTATTAATACATAAAAATTAAAAACAGCATAGTAACTAATCTAACCTTACAATATATATTAATCTTAATTAACCTAAATTTATAATACCTATTAATACTAACTAACCTATTATAAAAATTAAGAACAAAAATTATAAATCAGAATATATAAATTTTATTTTAAAAAAACACTTACCAGGAATGAATTATGGAAGCCACACAGCAAAAGGAAAACAATGGAAGTGGAGCACCCACCCACGTCCACACTCTCACTCACCCACAGAAACTCAATAACTGAGAAAGAAGATAGCTTGGAGAAGAAAAGCTTGCGTAAAAATTTAAGATGTTGTGGTTAGTTTTATAGAAGAAAAAATGCAAAGAACCAACGGTCAAAAACCTAAGCCTACTCTACTCTGCTTTTTCACCATGCATGCAACCCTATAAATATAAGTTGCACCAACCTGCAACCCTATTAATATAAAAGCTGAAGCAACGTGCACCTGTATCTGCTTTTTCAGCATGCATGCAACAAAGCTGTACGTCTGCAACCTGTATCGCCATCAGAAGAAGCGGGTCCAACGTGGAGGTGTCTCGCCACCCTCACTGGCGGCACCTTCCACGTAACCAGGCTGTCCTAGGTTGTCTCGCAAACAGCACTGGCGGTACCAGGCTGTCTCGCCAACAGCACTGGCGATACCATGCTTGCTGCCATTTTCAATGGCGATACCCCTCCACTAAACAGACCCCCAGTGCAAATTCTTTTAAAAGAGACCCCATTCCATAATTAATTTTTAAAACTGACCCAGTTGGGTAAATTTGCCCATCCACGTGCTACTTTGTGTGTTGGTTTATTGAGAAGGGACAAGCAAGAAGACACTGAAACAATTAAACACTGAAACACCAAAAGGAAACTGATGACCTTTGAAGGCTTTCTGGTAACATGATAGAGTTAAACAAGAAAAATAATGCTTTCCCGGAAGATTGAGTTGGCGAATGGTCGCTATCATGCTGTCAAAGTGGGAAGCAACAATAATTTGCCTCTATAGTAGTTTATTTAGATGTTGAAAAACTTAATCTCCTTTTAATTTTTACGCTAAATTATAAATTTGGTTTTCCTATTTATCTCAGAATTCGATTTTGGTCTCCTTATAATTTAATTCACGAATTTAATTCTTCAGTTTTTTACAATCCCGTTATCTGAAATTGGATGTTGACGGTTAATTAGTTACCTTGGCCGTCACGCGTTGCGGTTTTATTGGACGTTGACCGTCATGTGTCACGATTTTATTGAAGGTTAAAGTAATTTAGGTACACAAAATTAACATCCAAAAAACATGCGACATGTAATGGCCAACTTCCAATAAAAGCACGACCAGTGACGGTCAACGTTAGCAAGCAAGTAAAAGTTGACATCCAACTTTGGAATTGGAGACTGAAATAATAGGATTAAAAAAAATGAAAAACTAAATTCATAAACTAAATTATAGGAGAACCAAAATTGAATTCTGAGATAAAGAACAAATTTATAATTTTCCCTTAATTTTACTACTTCCGACCTCCTTTTTTTTATAAGAAATTGTTTTGAAATTTCTTATAAGACTTTTTTCCTACTTGTGCCTTGTATTAATTATTTTTTGACTAAAATATTCTTAATTAATTTAGTTTATAAACAATAAATGTTATGACCGGTCTCTTTCTCTCTTTTATAATGATTGAATAATGAAAGGGTTTAGCTTTAAAAATTAAAACTTCACTACTATTATTATTTATCCATGCATTAATTACTTAAGAGTAATTTTAAAAAAAATATATAATTATAGACAAATTTAATAATATTAACTACATTAATCAATTTTCTAATGAACATATATTAGTCAATAATGTTTTTATAATTAGAGAGAATTAAAAAAAATGTTACTATTACTAAATGTTGGCTTAAGTGCAATTTTTATCTTCAAAGTTTGACTTTATTGCAAATTAATCAATTTTTTATCAATTAATATTAATTGTTAATTTGTGAGTTCTTACTAATAAAAAAGATTTAAATTCATAATTTCTCCCTCTTCCATTCTCTCTTTAACTATCAAGACTACATTATAAATGTTGGCTTAACTGCAATTTATATCTCCAAAGTTTGACTTTATTGCAAATTAAATAATTACCTTTTGTTAGTGAAAAAGATTCAAATTAATTCATGACTTTTTCCTCTTTCATTCTCATCAAGACTACATTATAACTCCTACGAACTAATCAAATGTGTAATTAGACTAATATTTTATTGAAATTAATTAATCGTATCAACATCATTTACTGTAAGCTTGTTTGACAATTTTGCGCTCGAGACACTGCACATAATCTGAAATATTTTCTACAGTTAAGATTAAAATAGGCGTATATTAAACATGGGAAACAGAAGCCTCTCTCTCTCCCTGTCAATGTCTATTTGCACTTTTGCAGTAGAGACTAGAGAGAATGTAAACACTATCCCTCATAAATTAATTAATTTCTGAAATTGAGTTTTTTATTAATAAAAACTCTTCTCAATTTTTGTATTAAAACTGTTTCAGATTCACTTAAGTAGTCAAAATTAAGGATAATTGAGTAAGTACAATCTATTCATTTTAAGTATTTTTCCTTCTTCCAAATCCTCTAATATTGGACAATAGACAAAAAATGAAAAGAAGAAGATTTCAACCCTCTGATTTACTCTCTTGATGTTTCCATGCCTCTCCAAAGTTCAAACACTAAATATTAGAATCCAGAATTATGTCCCTGACAACAAAATTACAAGAGTGGTTACTGGTTATTACAAACTGCCTCTAATGGAAGGAAAACAAAAAAGGGAAAAATAAAGCCAGTCCCATTTCAAGAAGACAAAGAGTGTAAAAATGAAAAGAAAATATAAAATAAAGGAGGAAAATGATGGCATAACTTAGAAACAGCAGCATAAATGACTTTCTCATTACAGCCACCTATAGCAAACTGCCAAAACCCAGTTGGCTTTCTCTGTTACCTTGTCAGGGCAAGCTGTCCCTTGTTGATGACATGACTGAATTTGAAGGTGTGGAAAGTGATAAGTTATGTGTTTAAATTAACAAATTATGTGGGCACTCCTCATCTGTTCTCAACCTTAATAGGAGGAAAGAAGTTATGATATGTGCAGACACTATTAAGTAACACACATTCCTCATATAGAATTAAGTTGGACCCTTTCTATTTAATATTTTTTGCTGTATGGTCACTTTTTTTTATGACCTATAAATAATAACTCCTTTTGATGATATGATAAAGATTTTAAAGTTGAAAAATGCAAGGAGTGTACAAACAATAGAGGTATGTTTGTTCATGTATCATTTTCCTAGTAAAAACTACCCTCTATTCTATTGATGGAAGATTGTACAGATATAAGTAAAGGTTGACTACATTCAGCCAAGGTTAATTGAACACACCAACAAAGATACCCTAAATTTTTTTTTTAGATTGAGTGCAATCTTTTTAGTTCTACTTTTATTGTATTC